>NW_017566843.1:338145-452804 GCF_001661335.1 Babjeviella inositovora NRRL Y-12698
AATACTATTGTCCATACATGCCCAATTGCATGCAACTGCCATATTTTCAGGAGTATCGAAGGACCTTCCCTACATACACCGACGTATCTGAAGCATCCATGATACATTACTTTTTAACTAAATCCTTTTATGCATCTGCTCAATATTCGGCTTTTCAATCATATGATGTTAACTTTCACTTAGGCTGGAGTAATAATTCAATGGGACTAGGATTTCTGACCGACTACAATCTGGAAAACTCATTAGGGCTACTAGGGGTCTCTAAACATATCCCTTTTTTTTGACCAATCCCGAAGCCTTCAAATCCTAGATACGTTTAAATTACTATTTTTACATTGTTTATTGCAAGCCTCAACCAAAGCTGAACCCATAAAAAATGTCTCTAAATCTCAACAAAGAAAAGGTTAAAAAGTTTTTATTTGTGGGTGGTCAAAACATTCGTCATCAGGGGTGCGGATATTTTCAAGGGTCACTTTAATTGACTACTTCCATGGTTCTTCCCCAGCTTCATCCACTATTAACTATCATGATTTATAATATCCTTTTTTGCGACAAGTCCTAGACCTAGAATGATTACTCTTCCCCGTCATCTCCTCTCGCTAGCCTTCTACACATCGCAATTTAATTATATCTTGCCATGCTCCTATTTGCGCACAATTCGCGCACTACCGTTTGCGGTCTCCCCACCACAATGCCTCTATCTACTATCCTCGGGCTACAAATATTTCCAACAAACTGTATAATATATTTCCATAGGCTAGAGAATGCAAGAATCGAACATCCATTAAAAACGCCCGGGCTGTAACAGCCTCGGCCTGCGGGGGTGCCGTTACCCGGATCGCATTGGAACGCCAAATTTTTACTATGGGCGATTTTTCAGCGGCCGACTTTCACTTTCATAAGCTGTTCATCCACATCTTCAAGTCACCCGATTTCTCTGCATCAAGCCAATTTCTTAGCATTTATCTGAACAACCTCTTTGCATCAATTCGCATCACCAAACCTCTTTATCATGCCTACCACCAACTCCAACTTTACCTCGCACTGGATGCGCTCCAACGAGACGTCGCGTGCGGACGCCGTTGCACAGAACGTCGCGGGCCGTCGCTATGCGATGGACGAGATGTTCGATGTGTGGCACATGCTCCAAGTACGCGGGCTTCGCACACACGCAGGTCTGGAAAACTACAAGGTCCAGACGCCTGCACCGATTCTCCACTTGGAGTTGCAGGAGGCAAACGTGCTAGACCGCCGGTACGAGTTCCAACCAGAAGATCCCTTGGGTGACTTGACGTCGCTGTTACAACAGTTGCAGTCGGAGACGTGGGTGCCTGCAACGGCGACCACGGGCGTGCCCGCGGCGTCGCCGTTTTTGTCGCGTGCAAGCTCCTTTATGCACACAGGTACACCCCCTCCATCCGCCCCGCCAGGCATCGCACTTGCTCCGGCCGCTACCCCAACTGCGACTACGCTTCTTGCCCCGCTGCAGATTAATTGGATCTACCTCGACCCCTCTGGCCTCGAGCAGGGGCCGTTTGACGGCACCCAGATGCACACCTGGTACACCGCCAACTACCTCGCTCCGGACTTGCGTATCCGCCGTGTCGAGGAGACGATGTACCAGCCGCTATCTGAGTTTGTACGCGCACTCGGTGTGTATGACACACCGTTCTTGACGCCATTGCCTCAACCGCAAGTTCTGTCCTCAAACTACTTTGGCCAAGACTTTGGTCTGAACTACTACCAGGGAATGGATATGTACGGGTACCAGTGGAAGTCACCTGTGCAGGCAGTGCAAACAGTGCAGGCAGTACAGCCGGTGCAACCGGTGCAGCCGATGTCGCCGTGGATGTCGCGTACAACGTCGACAACAGATTTTAGCTTGCGCTCGCAGTCACCGTTCGCACCGCAGATTGGGTTTCTGATGCCAAAGTCAGAGGTCCTCGAGGCAAGTGCCCAGGTGACGACTCCCATCCAGGAAAATGGACAGGCGAATGGCCAGGTGGCTGTCCCCTCGCCGACGAAGGCCTCATCTGCAGCTCCATCTCCGGAACAAAAGCCCAAGGAGGAAAAGAAGGTTTTCAAGGAGACCACCCCAGAAGTAGAAGCGTCGGTGGAAGTTGCTCCAGAAGTTTCCACGGAGATTCTTGCTGCGGCTCCAACTTCAGTAGCTCCTTGGGCCTCTGCCTCTACCAAGGACGCCGCCCCAAAGCTCAATCTCAAGGAAATCCAGGCCATCGAAGCCAAGAAGCTTCAGGAAAGCTTGCGTCTCCAGGAACAGGCGCGTGAACAACAGCGTCTCCTCCTTGCCTCGCGTATTCTCGCGGAAGGGGTCGAGCTTGAAAGCAGGCCAACGCTTCCAGCGACAGCCTCCTGGGCGTCCACCAGCAGCGCTCTGACGCAGACTCCAAAGAAGACCCTTGCAGAGATCCAGAAGGAGGAGGCAGAGGCTGCCAGAGTCAAGCAGGTGAAGCCAGTGGCCAAGCCAGACGCCAGTTTCTCGGCATTTGCCGCTGCTGCCGTGCCGGCTGACGGCGCCTGGACCGTTGTTGGGAAGAAGCCAAAGGCTGTACCAGCGACTACGGCGATTCCAGCGGCAAAGCCGGTGGCGGTTGCCGCTGCTGCCCCTAGGGTCGTTGCTGCTGCTGCTGCTCCAACGACAGTCGCGATCTCCACGCCACGCGAGGAGTTCCTCAGCTGGGCCCGCACCAATATTATCGGTTTGAACAGCGGTGTCAATAAAGAGGAGGTGTTAAACATGTTGCTCATGCTTCCAGCCGGTGCAGAATCTTCTGAGATTATTGCCGATACTATTTACTACAACTCTTCCACCATGGACGGCAGACGTTTTGCTTCCGAGTTCTTGAAGCGTCGTCGTGCGGTTGAGCAGACTAGCGCCAGTGCCAGCGACGGCTCCTGGAGCGACGCCTTGCGCAGTACCAAGGTTGTGACCGAGGATAACGACGGCTGGGGAGCCGCCTTTAAGGTGGTGTCCAAGAAGAAGGGCAAGCGCGTGGTGTAGAGAGAAGAAAAGAGCCGTGTAGAGTAGTGTATAAAAGAATAAACCGTTAAACCTGTATCTATGACAAATCCAAACCCCAAAGTAAATGTACATCCACATTCAATTGCTTTCGTAGTTTCTAATCTGTGTTAATGCTACTCGATTACAGTGTCTCGTTGGAGGGGGTTTAGTACGGTTAGTTATACCTCATTGCACGGATAACAGTCTTAAGTTTTGGAAAGGACTACATCACTTTCTGAGGATTGGTCGTTTTGTTTGACTTCAAACACTTTGAAACCAAGAAGCCACGAGACACAAAACTGCAAAGATTGCTATAATTGGAGGTTTCGGACACGGCTTTTTATTCTGTACTGAGGTTTCGGACAAGACCGGTTTATATTTGTAGGGATTCCAATTTGAGTGCTGATAACAGTGGAGAGAATGTCGTGAAGCAAGATTGACTCGGTTAGTGTAAACTGTCAAGCGTGAAAATATGAAACAACCACAAAATGTTACAAAGGTACACGTATTCCCGGTCTTTAACGGGAATCAATGAACCGTAATACACATGATGTTGCAAGGGAAAGGAAACCGTGGAATACTTCTCATAGAGGGGGTGTTGAATAGGAGCAGATGCGGCTATCGGTTGGACATATGAGCTTTGAGGTTAAAGTCTTCAAATTTTGAGGTGCAATTTGGAAAAAGAGAATGTAATAGGACCAGAAAGCCAGTACGTGAGAGTAACACGGGTTATATTAATGCATAAGCAGATATTAATAAAGGTATAATCATAATAGGGTACCGTTATCTGAAAATGGAGTTGAGATATGATGAGCGTGTAGACCATTATGGAGCGGATCCGAAATTTAAGGCGTTCAGGAGCTGAAAACAAGCCAACATCCCCAAACATCAACCGCAGAAAAGCCTAAAACATACAGGGTACAAACTAGCAAGTTTTACCCACATGTGCTGTCACTAATTTAACCAGAACCATTCCAGACCTGGCAAGCGCATGCGTGTGCGCACTCGAGCTTGGATGCTAAAACCAAACCACCGATATTCCAGTCATTAAAGTTCCGATGCTTGCTAAGCCCATGCAGAATTTCAAAGGTGTTGTCGATTTTAGTATCTAGATCAAGTTTCAAGTCCTAGTTGCAGTTAGAAAGTTCTAGCACTGCACGTCTAATGCACCCTGAGCAGTACACAACTAAACAAAACATTTCCAATACCTTTGGCTTGGTTTGAGTAATTTACATCTCGTTTTTCAGCTTCTACCAACGCTTACCTGGCGACCCAGATAGATCGCGAACTAGTATGTGAACTGCAGATGTAGGGCCGAGATTGTAATTCACACATGTCACGTAGCACTTTTGTATGTAACGGAGAAACCTTCGTATTGACACAATGTACGTGCATTGTTACGAATTGAGCATCTGAAACAATACGTCAAGCTCTTGTCCGACGCAGATCTCTTTCAGATCGTGGTAGAAAGGTTTTGCATGATGTATCGTGGACGTTACATATGTGTATTAACCGGGCAACATGCAACATAGCTGCATCCCGCGCATTTGAGGTGTTGCACTAATTTAGTGCAACCAACCCTGGTCACACATACACTTGACACTGATACCTCAGATATCGTGTTAGCTGGACACCAGCCACCGAAAATCACTAGACATTATTCCCATACGAAGCACGAAATCATTAGTACGGTGTGGTATGTATACATAAACCCTAGCCATAGGTGACCTGCATCTATAGGACTTGTATCTATGTGAATTGCATTTATGTGAATTGCATCTATATGACTTGTAGATACAAACGCTACTGTTCCAGAAACCAATACTTTGTAATTATTTTTTCCACTAGAGCATGGAGAGATATTGCTGCTATATCCTCGAGTTTACTATCTCTCGCCGCCAGAAGGTATTCGGGGCTAGCTTAATATCTTTTAATTACGAAATACTGAAAATCCCAGGCAGTGTTTGCTTTCCGCATACCCTATCAAATCTACGTTATAGGAGCTATTCAATATATGATGTAGGAACGATTTCATATTCTGCGAGATTTTGAAAGACTTCTATAGGTCAAGTCGAGATACAACCATGTGTGTCTACAGTTTCTGGTTACTCAGATAGTCATTATTCACTACTTGGTGTACACCCTGAACTCAGAGATGATCGCCTCTTTCGATACACCGTACTCCACCTCTCCATAATACCTCGACAAGATGAAGTTTAAGCGCTTGAATGTTGAAATACACTGGTTCTGCAACGAGAGCCAGATACGGTCTCGAACACGGTTTTCAAACTCGCTGTTTTCAACAATAAAGTGCTTCTCCAATTTCTTGTGAAGCATTTCGATTTTGAGGCGCAACTCCTTCAAGTCGAAACTAGCCAATAGCTTTTTTGTTGCCGCCTTGTTATACACGCTGCTTTTGGAGAGATTAATCGCGATACTATCCTTGGTCAACGATTCAATACTTTCAACAAACTCAATCAACTTTCCAAATGGTATGGCCATGATAGAATCAATATACTCCACCGTTTCCCTCTGCAAGAGCTGGTTAAACTCACTTTGCATCGTCAACAAGGATTCGTTGTCGTGGGTGCCCGACTCATCCACCAAATAGTTAAGATTGATGATCATGTTGATCATAGCATGGGTCCTTTCCTTGTTAGAATGGTGAGTATCCTGACTGGGATTGGCCTTGACCAAGGCGTTCTTGATGGATTCCCCAAGCTCCAGGTAAGAGTGGTCCAACATGGCCCGCGTTGGAGAGTCGCTGGAGGCTGCAGGGTCCAAGCTCAGAACCGACATGAGTGCATGCTCGGTGCTATCCACAAACTGAAGAAACTCCTTGATGATCGGGGAAACTCCAGAGCGCTTGCCGAACGTCACCTTTGCCAACCCCTTCATCTTCTCGTTGACCGCCTTCAACCATGTAATTTTAAATTTCTCTGCCAGTCTGTACAAGAACTTCGACAAGAATTCCTGGTTAGTTTGCTCGTACTTCTTCTGAATGCGCTCGGTCGTAAGCAACAAGGCAGGCAAGCTAGATACGGGCGGCGAAGCGATCTTCAAAAAGGTGTGCATGTGTTCGTTGAACAAGTTGTTCATAGAATTGAACAACGTCGCAGCAAATTGTCTGTTGGCCTCGATAAGGAAGAACGGCCGGTCGAGCATTTCCTTCCTGCGGTCAATAGGGTTATCCTCAATGTACTCGGGGTACTCGCCACTGGCAGAGGAGAGGTGAAAGAACTTGAGCTGGAAGTCCTGTTGGGTAATGATAAGGTCACGGAACTCTTCAATGAACGCAATGATAGTGGAGGTGGGATCTGTGCCAACCTTCGCCGTGCTAGGAACCGCGGAAACACGTTTGGAACCCGAGAAGTGCGAGACTTCTGCCAACCCCAACTTTTCCTTGAGTTTGTTCTCATTGAACTTTATGGATTTGGTGCGGCTAGCCTCCACGGTAACGGGAATATCCTTAACAGACATGTCCATGCTGGTCTGGATCCATGCAATCTTTTCCCCCAAGAGGGCGTTATAGAAAGGCGCGATACTGGTTTCAAAGTAAGCAAGCAAGGCGGAGTAAACCTCCGGGGCAATTTCCTTGACAAACAACAAAATCGCAGAGTATTTCAACAACCTGGAGAAATACGAAAGTAGATCCGCAATAGTGATGGCGTTTTCATGACTAGTAATCCGTTTGACCAAGCTCTTGATTCTACCTTCCAAGAAGAGCTTTACACTCTGGGAAAAGTCCCGGGTAATGCCCTCGAAGGTTTCACGGTGCTGCTTCAATGCTTTCATGTCACTCAAATCAAGCTTTTCCTTACTAAATACCACTGTTTGCAACGCCGAGTAGAATGCAACCAATGTGAGCTCGATGTCCTGGAGCTCATGGGCAAAGTCGGCTCGCTGCAACACCTTCATGTCTTGCTCCTTGATGGTGACCTTTTCCAATATTTCCTTCAATTCGGCGTACAAAACCTTCTTGTTGATGGTTTCTACCTGCAAACCCTGAGACTCGTTCTCGATCGCGTGGATATCGTGCTCGATCATCTTCAAATCGATCTGAAAGTTTTTGAAGTAGGCTCCCAAGTTATCTACCTCACCAATAACCAAGTCCACGTAGTTGTCCAACTTCTTGAGGTCCAGGTTCATCCCCAAGAGGTCATTGGCGCTATGATACTTCATGCTGTTGATCTGGTTCTGAAGCTTCTTGATCAACTCGTCGGAGGAGTCGTTCATGTTCCAGTTGACCATATCGAGGATGTCCTCGAGTTCGTTGTTGGTATCTGGTTGATATTCTTCTAGCGCAAGAGAGTTTTGGGGCACGTCCAAAGCTTCCGAAGTGACACCGAGAGTGCCATTACCCAAAGCACCGCCCTGAAGAGATGCCTGCAAATCGCCATCTTCCGCAGAGTTCAAATCGACGTCTTTACCAAGTGGAGGCAACTCTTTGGTGCTAAGAGAAGTCTTTGAATAATCGTCGTTATCAAGGGAAGCGTTCAAGTCAAAGTCTTCGTTAAGTGGAGCACTCGCATTATTGAGCGAAGCATGTAACCCCTTACCGTTTAAAACTTCCTTGGGCTCTTTCCCGAAACCTGGTACTGGCTCACCGTAGACCGGCTTAGGATCAGGCCGAGAAATTTCTTCAGTATCACTGCCTGGAAGGAGTTCCATGATCTCCCTTTCTATCATCTCCTTTTCCGAAAGCGTGGGTAACAAACCACCAAATGAGTTATCCAGGGCGGGCTCCATCGAGACAGGCGCAACGGTTTTGAAGGAAATCGGGTTTACTTCAATCGCCGGCTCTAAGACGCCAATCTCGCGGCGAAGATTCAACGCCTTCTCCTCCATGAATGAGTGAGGTTCGTAGTACGAAGTCTCGTTCTCCTTGTCGATGACTGCATTTCCGCGCGTGTACACCGGCGAGGAGGTGGCGGACAAGCCCCGGAAGGGGTGGTTGGGGGCAGATTCCCTCAGGTGGAGGGAGACAGAGGTCGGTGTGGTACTCTCCTTGCTCTGTAAGCGCGCAGCATTGCGCTCAGGATAGGAAGGTGACGCGCGACGGAGCAGCTGCGATGCCAACGAGGAATTTATCAGAGCGCCGGAGGTATTTCCAAGCTTATCTATGCTAGGGGCGGATACTCTTCCGGGCTCGCCGGGATCTAGCATGGATCTACTTGTTCTGGGGTCCGGTCTTTCGTTCAGGCCAAACAGGGATCTACCTGTATTCCCAGTGACCATCCCCCTCTCTGGTTTCCCAGCATCTAACATGGACCTAGGTTTCCCAGCATCTAACATGGACCTAGGTTTCCCAGCATCTAGCATGGACCTTGACTTTCCATCGAGTGTGGACCTCTCCGACTTTGACCGTTGCTTTACATCGGTCTCGACCCTGCCAGGGGTCCGGTCTACGATCATTTCCACCATAGGCTTCATAGGTAATGTTCCGTTGACGGTGAAGTCAATACCGCCGTAGAGCGCGCCTGGGGTTTTTGGACTCCCAGGCTGGGTGGGTTTCTTTTTTAACTGCACCTCCTCCTTTGCCCGTCTGACTGTGGGTTCCCTGACGGGTGCGGTACTTCCCAGGACGACATATTTCCCCTTGTCGACGGACTTTTCGGCAGTACCGGGTCTAAGTGTCTCGAGGTGAAATGTAGCCAAGTCCCAGCCTTTGAGTTCAGGTATGCGCCCGCCAGTATACTTCATATAGTTCTGGATAATTGTCTTACAAAACACCATACGTTCCAACGGCGAGTTCGTCTCCCAGTAGTAGGTTTTACCAATGGTCATCTGGAAGCCAGAAAAGCTGTCCAGCTTCGTAATCTGCTTGAGTTCCTCCAAGTCCCACGTGCGGCCAATTTGGAACGTGCCATCATCGTTCTGGCGGCCTTTGTGGATGTGTACGCGCCCGGACTTTTTGACGCCAAGCACCAACACGCGTTGCTTCTTGTTCTTTGCTGCCGACGTTGCGGGCGGCACATCGTACGGGTAATGTGAATCTTCAATGATTCGTACGTGGGTGATGTATGACTCGTGGAGGTTTCCCAGGCCATCACGGCCTGAGAAGCAGTACTTGATGAGCGAGGCTTTGTCCGTTTCGTACTGACGCGCGAGGTCTGCTGAGGGAGCTTGGTTCAGGGTGGGTGACTCGTTGAGCAGCAGATTTTGGATCGGCGAGGAAGGAGAGCTCTTCTTGCCAATTCCTTTGAGCCGGCGGCTCATTTGCGAGGGAGAGAGCATTATTGGGTGTGGCCAAGGAGTTAAATAGGATTTGGCGCGAGTTGGTTATTTATTAGTCGCGAAGCTGTAAAGCAGTGTGGTTATGAGCGATGGGATGATCATCTGCGTGAGTCGAAGACGAGCAAGTATTCTTCGTGGAGTTCGGCAGAAATGTTTCAATAAAGGATAGTCTTGGGAGAAAGAAAGTCGGATTTAATTTTACCGTTTAAAAGTGTGTACCACTATTTGTATAGGTTAAACACAGAAGAATGGCGTCCTTAGTGAGCCAATATATACTCCTCGATACTGGTGCTTGGACCTCGATAAAAGATGAAAGAGTAGGAGATCAGAAGTGTCTCACCAATGGTGGGGTATACCATAATTATATTAGTGCAATGGGGGGGGATTTTTGATGTCCCAGGATTCTAAAGAGTAGACCTGTAAAATTTCAAGGGTGTGAGCGATACTGGGTTTCGGAGGACTCTGAAAAGGGACAATGGGTGTGAGTATGTATTACGAGTGGGCATTGATTTGTGATCTGCTTCTATTTCAGTGGGGAAATGGTTGCCTAAAGTTAACAGAGATTAATATTTGATCTCTATCGATAGAATATAAAGCTATTTGTGAGTAATTTATACCAAAATTGAAAGACGGATAATAATAGGGGCAGTTAGAGAATGATAGTGGATTAGCAGGTGCCGTGAAATAGCTCGTGTAACGATACGAGAATCATTAGGTTTCGCAGAAAGATACGGAAACCTGTCACTGATATTTTCTATAGAAATTCCGGGCGTTTCAATGCTAGAGGTTGATATAAATTCTGGTTGGAAAGGTCTTGATTAGAAAGGCAAGGGGGCAATCTTTGGAAACTGCCGGGTCCCAATACTTTCAATCCTGCTCCAGATGTGTGGTAATAAACAATAAGTATCAAGAGGGGATACGGGCTCATTACAGGATTATTATTTAAACAAAAGACGGTCGTGAAAATATCGAATACACTGGAGTCAATACGTCGGTACAATACTCCGAGTTGGAACCTTTGGGGCAATCATGCCAAAAGACAGGTTTCCTAATAATTCACCCTGGTGTCCCGTTACATTACTGTCGGCCTTTAACTAGTACGTTCGTTTGGGAAAAAAGTTAACCATTGAATCACTCCTTTGAGCATCTAAAACGTTGAAACTCCAACCCATATCTTCGGTCCGCCAGTGTTTTACACATATTTCACTGTACGTTTATTAAACAACTAAGGCCATAACTACTACGGCTATAACTCAGCAGCGGTTGCGGTGGCAGTCGCATGCAACCCATTCCACAACTTGTTCAATTCGACACCTCTGTCGTCCAAAACGTTCAATCTCCTTCTCAATGCCTCGTTGAAACAGATTTCCTGGACGATCGGGAAGAAGGTGGTGGCCCAGCCCTGCTGGATCGATTCAGCCTCCATGGCAACTTCCTTCAATTCCTCCTCTTGCAACCTGCTGTGGATCTCAAAGTTCTTGAAGAGCTCATCGCCAATGGAGCCCTGCTGATAGAGGGCCAGAAAGTGCGGTGTAATTTCTCTCAACTTTAAAGTTCTTCTGATGGACTCGGCGCCACGTCTCATCAACGCCGCCTTCAACACCTTATCATTCACCTTTTGTTCCAGTTGCTTCAAGTCAAGGTACATGCGCTTGCTTAAGTTCTCTGTAAAGATCGAATCCATCTGGCTCAACTTGGCGACTTTCTTCGCCCGGTATCTAACGGAGAAAATCACAAAGGCTGTGAGCAAAATCCCCACATAGATCAACGGCGTGAAGATGGAGACCTTGATTTGTTCGGGTGGTACTTCTTCGGACATGGTGAACGGATAGTTGTATGTAGTGGAGAGCAGGAGAGAGGCAACAACGTTGAAATAGATGCCAGCTAAAATGGACAGCTCACGGGTCATGTGATGCACCGCCACGATTTTCAGTGTTCACCGCCACACCATCTGTTTGGGATATCAGCCACAAATAGCTAGTGACCTAGTGAACTCGAGCAAAGGTTTATTCTAGTATGTTGTATAGGGTTCAAAACTACAAATGGGTTGAATCTTTCAAGGATCTGTCACCTGTGCAGTGTATGCTATGTCGGTTTCGCCGGTGTAGTACAAGAGCTCTCCTCAAAGCTCAAGGAACTCGAAACAGCTTATAGAACTACTCAGTGCTGTCAACGGGCGGGGATACCTGGCCTGACACCATGAAGGTGTTTCAGACATTACTATTAAATAGATTTATTGACCATTGTAAGATTCAAAGGTTGTAGAGATTGAGGTACTTTCAGCCGCCTCTATATATACGACTTGACGTAAAGTATCCGTGCCCTGCCTGAAAGATCTGCTTTCTCAGAAAATTCGCCTTTAAATGCGACTCTTATTGGAGCCAACTAGTCCCCAACGCTTGAACAACGCGTAGCCGCCACCTCGATATTTCGTCGTTCGCGAAGGTGTGTTCCCATGAGGCAAAAATTCGGAATATTAACCATTGTAACCAAAGAAGTCTCTGTCACTTGATGTTATAAGGCGTCTTTGGAAATGCAAAACGCGCTTGATATATCCCGCACTAGCACCATCCAAAACTCCATCCATCCTTACAAACCGACTCTTTTTCAAAACCACGCCATAAAGTCACGAGAGAAAATAAAAATCGGTGGTATAAATTTTAATGAAAATACCCGGCGGTTGCCCAACTCCAATATTCAAACACAGTGGCAAAGCGCCGAGGTAACGCCCACCAGCCCTCACGCGTTGTTTTCGTTTCATATCTGCAGGACGCGTCAGAAGTTTCACCATCTCCACGGGACACAATCTACACAAAAGGCACTCAGAACCTATAGCCCTTATCCCCTAGGGCTACTATTCAATAATAAGCTGTCCGAAGTTATAGAAGCCTGAACAGACCCCATACGTTATCTAAACCATGACAGAGGTAACCGGAAACCTGAAAGCTTCCGCCTTTGGCGCCTCCGCCTTCGACGACGCCTTCGACCACGATTCCGACTCGTTTGACGACTCTGAAATTCTCCAGGAGCTTGCTATAAAAGACCAAACCAGTCTAAACCGCCAGATTCACACCACAACTATTCATCTCCCCAAGCAATCCACGCTCGGTGGCGGGATTGTGCCCGGCCTGTACGAAGAGATCCGCACCACCATCTCGTATGGTCCGACCCATCACCAGTTCGACTATCAGGCCCTCCAGAGCTACATCTACCCGATGAACTTGGAGCTCCGTGATTACCAGTTCAACATTGTCCGCCACACCTTCTACAAGAACTTGCTCTGCGCATTACCGACCGGTCTCGGGAAGACCTTCATCGCGTCCACGGTGATGCTCAACTACTACCGTTGGGTTCCACAGGGCAAAATTATCTTTATGGCGCCCACCAGGCCACTCGTGGCGCAGCAAATCAAGGCATTTTGCGGAATCACCGGAATTCCGCCCTCGGATGCCGCGGTATTACTCGACAAGACCAAGCGCAACCGAGAGGAGATCTGGCGAGACAAGCGCGTCTTCTTCACCACTCCACAGGTGGTGGAAAATGACTTGGCCCACGGATCGATTAACCCCAAGGATATCTGTCTCTTGGTGATCGATGAGGCTCATCGGTCGAGGGGAAACTACGCGTACCACAACGTGGTGAAATTCATCAATCGGTTCAACCATTCCTACCGCTTGCTTGCATTGACGGCCACGCCCGCTGCGGATGTAGAGGGTGTTCAAGAAATTGTGGACAACTTGGGGATTTCCAAAATCGAGGTCAGAACCGAAGAAAGTATGGATATCAAAAAGTACATGATGGAGAAGGAGGTGGAACGGATTAGGGTGGTCAACACCGATGAGATGGAGGAGCTTATTGACTTACTCGCAGAGGCCGCGGCGCCGCTTCTAGACATCGCCAATGCTGCTCATGTCTACGATATCACGGACCCACGGCGGATTAACGCCTTCATGGCGATGGATTCCATCAGGAGACTCTCGGCCGACCGCACGCTCGGGCCTGCCAAATTTGCCCATCTCCCGGTGCTCAGAGTGCTTTTTATCGTGGGGCATGCTTTAGGGAGGATCAAAATGTACGGGATTCGGCCCTTTTATGCGTATTTCAAGGAGAAATACGCGGAATTTTCCGCCAAGGCAAAGTCGAACCGGTCGGCCAAAACGACGAATGAGGGGATTTTCTACACCCACGAGGCAATTCCACGGATTCTTGCGCGCTGTGAGGAGCTCGTGGAGACCCCCATGTTTATGGGCCATCCCAAACTCGACCACACGATTGATGAGCTCATGGGATTCTTTAAGCAAGCACTGCCAGACTCCAAGGTGATTATTTTTACCGAATTTAGGGAATCCGCGTTGGATATTGTCCGTGCGATTGAGCTGGTGGGGAGAAACGCAGAAGCTGTCACAAGAGCCCTGGGAACTCCTCTGGAAAGTGCTATTCAAGATGACTTGAGGTCGCACATTTTCATTGGCCAGGCACCGGAAAAGGACAAATTCGACGAGGCAAAGTACTTGGAAAAGAAGAAGAAATCTTCGAAAAAGCTAAAACACTTCAACCCTGACGAGGAACTAGGCGATGAGGTGGCGCCCAAGCCCAAAAGAGCTCCAAAGAAAAAGGACTCTGACAACCGGTCGATGTCGCGACTCGAAAGCTCCTACGATGCAAATCTGAAGGGGATGAGCCAGAAAATGCAGAAGGAGTTGATTCGGAAGTTCAAGGCAGGAGAGTACAACATTTTGGTGGCAACTTCGATTGGTGAGGAGGGGCTCGATATTGGAGAGGTCGACATGATCATCTGCTATGATTCAACCCGCTCGCCTATTAAGAACGTCCAGCGGATGGGGCGTACGGGGCGTAAGCGGAACGGGAAGGTGGTTTTACTTTTTGCGGGGAACGAGGAGTCCAAGTTCGACGCTGCCATGGCTGGGTATGAGTATATCCAGAATCATATTGTGAGCAGCAACGTGATCCAGCTCAAGCCCAGCGATAGAATTATCCCCAATGGCCATGAGCCTGTTTGTGAGAAGCGGTTCATCGAGCTTCCTCAGGAAAGCGTAGAGATCGCCAACGCAGCGGAGGATGAGGACGAAATATTAAAGATTGCCATGGCGTACATGATGCCCAAACCAAAGAAAGGAAAGAAGGGAAAAGCTGAGCCGGCAAAAAAATCGGTTAAACAATTTTTCATGCCCGACAATGTGGATACCGGGTTCAAAAGCGCCTCCAAGCTTGTGCAGAAAGTAGAGCCTCAGGTTGAGGCTGATGAGAATACCAGCTATGTGAGCTTTGATAGCTTTATTAAAGAGAAGGAGGCAGGGTCAGACCTTTTGAAGCGGCCATTCAACATCCTCGATGGTCTTTCGGATGAGGAAGATTTGAATCAAAGCCCGGGGAAGCGGAAGCTTGTGTCTCCGGTGGAAGAATCTCTCAATCTTCTGAATGGTCTGAATGTCCTTCCTGCTTCATCGCCTAATATTCCTGTTTCACCTAATGACCCTCATATCGCAACACCTAAGAATACCTCACACGTTTCATCATCTAAACCCGCCGTCACCGACTCAGTTAAGCCCAAGAAGACTGGCGCATCGCTTGGCCCCAAAAAGGCGCCAACTGGACCCAACGTGCTTGAATCTCTCCGCATGGCGAATAAGCTAAGGGTGGTGCGACCGACAGACGTCCCTGTGATTCAGAATCCCCATAACACCTCCATTGATGACCCGATGGTTATCGACGATGAAGAGGAATTTATTCAACCCGGTAACACGGAATATGGCGTGTCGATTAACTTGTCAGACTCTGACGACGACGAGCTCGCTGCCATGCTTCAAAGCCGGATCGGCAGTGCCGTGAAGGCTACAAGCTTTATCGAGGGCGTTGAGAAACTGCCAGTGAAACCTGCTGGGTTTGACGAGTTTGATGATAGCTTTGATGAGTGGGAGGCCCCAGTAGAGGCGGCCAAAGTAGTCTCCCCCGTGAATGTGCCCGAAATCCTACCAATGGCCAGTAAACCAGGGCTGACGCTGAAACGTGAGACCTATTCCCAGGACGCGCTCTTCGATATCGACGGTACCAGATCAAAACTAGCACTCACAAAGGCCGAATCCACGGATTTGTTCACCAATTACTATTACGACCTCGAGCCGGAGGAGGTGATTGACTATTTGACCCCGAATATCAGTGCCAGAAAGGATATCGACGTGGTGAATATCCCGCACCGAAGCGCCACCGCGCGCTACATCGCCTGGACAAAGGCTGCACGGAGTAGAACAGCGCACCAGACACAAGAGTGGGAAAATTCAGATAAATCTCACTTGCTGTTTGGTCATAATAACGGTAATGTGGTTGTTGAATAGTTTACTCTTTCCTTGATGTATAATCCAATAACTGCGATGTATCGAAGTATTGGTATCGTATGTAGCACCAGTCTTGCGTTTTGCATGCCACACTTACCAGAAGACTTCTATAAATTGTAAAATATCTGGTAAATAATCTATCAGCATTAATATTATTTTATATCTGACATATTTCTGAGCCACATTATTTTTGAATATAGGTTCCTCTCTAGCCAGCCACCTGTGCCCTGACATGCAGACCCACTTTTCCGAGAATTACCCGGATTTCCCCCAACTATATAAATGCCTCGCCGCCCGGTTTTTTTCCACGCCGCTCTTTTCCCTTTTCTTCCTTATCCATCTTTATGCATGGGCATTACGTATATCAGTGAGGATTCGTCCGAGATTATGTTTTTGCTGGTTGAAAACTTTCACCATGACAACTCCTGTTTGTAGCCTTCGGGCGAACGCTCAGGGAATTTTTGGAAACCTATCATACAACTCTTGCTTGCAAGGGTCCCAGTACAGCACCCTGTGTCTGACAACTCTTTTACGGTGAATGGAGTACGGTTACACGTTCACTGCAAAAGAATTGACAGCCGTAAGAAATTTCAAGAGTAATGTAATTGTTTGTCATATATCTCTATGTTGTAGGACTTGCCGTGGCTTTCGGTGTCAACTTCAATTATCCTGCTTAGACTGAAAAAAAATACTAGGCAATTTTTCAGCAGCGCACGCAGATTCGATATCGGCAGAGATAAAACACCCGCCACATTCCTTCTCTCCGCTTCTTACCTTTAAATTATCCCAACATGTTTAAAAAGTAAGTCCCCTTTCTATTGATACACCGTTCTAACTAACCTCTAGGTTTACAAAGGAAGACATCCATTCCCGCTCCAACATCAAGTCGTCGGTGCAAAGACAGCTCAAAAGCAAGTTTGCAGCGCAATTCCCAGACATTGAGGCTGTGATCGACGATATTGTGCCGAAGAAGTCGCAGGCCGTTTTGGTCAAGTGTGAAGACAAGATCCAGTTGTACGCTGTAGAAAATGAGGTTGTCTACTTCCAGCAGTTCGACGTCTTGATACCGTCCCTCAAGATTGTCCACAAATATCCAACCGCTTTCCCACGCGTTCAAGTTGACAGAGGCGCCATCAAGTTCGTGTTGAGTGGTGCCAATATTATGTGTCCCGGATTGACCAGCAAGGGTGCGCAGTTACCGGAGGAGTCCTTGTCTACCGATACCTTGGTGGCTGTCTTTGCCGAGGGTAAGGAGCACGCCTTGGCCATCGGGAAGTTGATCATGAGCACTGACGATATTAGGAGCATCAACAAGGGTATCGGCATTGAATTGTTACATTACTTGGGTGACGGCTTGTGGAATTTGCACTTAGATTAGAACCCCCATATTGTACATTAGTTTAATCTAAGGACCAACGGTATGCAATCACGTTAGGATGATTTACGCGAATGGATTAAAGTAAATAGCTGTTATGATTCAAAGGTTGTGGCGTTCCCAAATCATGTCAAAGCCAGATGCCTACGTGCTAGTAGGTAGAAGGGGTATATTGTGTTAGCGAATGCCGCTTTATTATGCTGCGGCCGTAAAATAACCAGAAAGCCCCGTAGTCTGGGTAGATGGAGGTCACTCCTGACAAATCTCAACACACACACTTGGATGCTTGTCAAGCCCCCAGCTTCCCAAGGCTTTGAACCACTCGTCAAGCTCCATGCGCTTGACGGAGCTGGTGTTGTTTCTGGTATTTTTGAGTTGAAGACTGTAGAAAAGTTTGAACCCAAACACCGATAGGCCAGTTTCGGCGCTGATGTAGCCTTTCAACCGTAGAACGTTCTGACTCTGAAACATCTTCTTTTTGAGGATCCTTTCGCTAGCACCGGCGATGCTTGGGAGGCGGATCAGGAAGTTTATGAGGCTCTTATTCATATGGGGCTGCTCTACAGTGTCAGGCTGGGTTCCTAACTGGCTTGAATCAAGCGAATACTTGGCACACAATTCGTGGAATCGTCCACCGGTCATATCAAAATCGGGAATCTTGTTCTGTTTTAGTTGCGAGACAAACCAAAACTCAGCATTTTCCATTTCGTCTGACGATACACGTGTCCCGTCCACCGCCAACTGGTTCGCATCGAAGAACCCAAGTCTGCCTAGGAGGTGGAGGTGGTAGGTTTCGGCCAAATCGCAGAGAGGGTTGTCGTTTAGTCTGAGGGAGTGCAACCGGGGAAACTTTAATGGAAGCTGATCCACTTCGGCCCAGCTGCTAATCTGATTTCCCCGGAGATCCAAGGAGTCTAAAGGACATCCATCCGGGACTTTAAGTTGGGTGATCTGGGAGATGTTGTTACCGGATAGATCGATGCTCGCTAGCTGTGGGTTGAGGTGTGTGAAGTCAACATGAACTAGCTCGTTGAACGAGAGGGAGAGGCTCTCAAGGCTTGACCCTCGGAAGTCAATGGACCTGAATTGCTCGTCGGAAATTCCGTTTGATGATAACACAAGGTGTTTTAGAGATTTATGAGTTCG
Source organism: Babjeviella inositovora NRRL Y-12698 (assembly GCF_001661335.1). Classification (NCBI taxonomy): domain Eukaryota; kingdom Fungi; phylum Ascomycota; class Pichiomycetes; order Serinales; genus Babjeviella; species Babjeviella inositovora. The sequence continues at coordinate 356,279 of NW_017566843.1, forward strand.
GATAGTGTAGTTGATATGGTTAACCGAAACTCTTGTAGCAGCAAGGAATAGATTTTCCAAAACAGCCACCAGAGATTTCTTCGCAGAGGGGATACTTAGGGATGACAGGGGAGGCACCATCTCAATGGAGCCTTTACCTCCAAATACATTTCCGTTGAGATTGAGTGTTCGGAGGTTCTTGAGTCCCGCGACAGAACCCAACACACCCCCCAAATCGGTAAATAAGTTGTAGCTCAAATCCAAGGTTTCGGCGTTGGGTACAATCTGGGATAGATCTCCGATGGAGTGAATCTGCATGCCATTGAGCGAAACTGTAGTGAGATTCTCGTGATGGGCCTGGATCAGTGATAATTTCCCAAATCCCAACTTTTCCACCACCTTGGTGCCGAACCTGATCTCTGCATCTTCGCCGACTTGGCCCGGCGCGCGGTACGTGCGATCTAACGCCTCCTGGAAGTTCGTTCGCGTGAGAATTTTCTTGTTGCTGCTTTTGATAAACGAACCTGAAGTCGGATTAGCGGCAGAGAAGTAGTAAATGCCATTGATACTCCCATCGTTTTTTCCACGAAGCGGATCATCCCACTCGATCCCGTAGGCTGTGACATTCGGCCAGTCAGGAATTTCCCCCACGAATCGCACGGTGGCGGTGTGCAGTAGCAGCGCAGCATATCCGCTAGCCTTAGGTGTTTCAGCAATGGATATGCGATCGCCTATCTGATATGGAATCATGTTTGCGGAGATGAGTGTGATATAGGTCGAGATGAGTGAGGGTATCTGATATAAAAAGCCGCAGGTGGACCATGCAGGTTAGCCTGCAGGCTGCTAATCCATTCCATGGATTATGAAATATAGGTATAGTCAAGTATCTAGGCAAATGCCGGACTAAAGGCTGATAAGATAATCTAGGGGAGATATTTGCGTTCGTTACAAATGGATGTATAACACTGATCTAAAGTTGTATTATTTTACAGTCCATCAAAGTTCATGAGATATCCCTCTGTGATATACTAATTGCCCTAATATAAAATAATTTAATTAATCTTTTATTCTTAATCTATTGCCTGAAACTTTTCATCTTAACTTTCAATTGATGGTTATGTATATTAAACAGGAACCTTACGTAGTGATACAACTTCTACATATACAAGCAAGATACAATACAAATTTATGCGAAATATACTCGATGTGAACGAAATAAAAGTAATATACATACGGAGTCCACCCGACTCACAGGAACAAGCTTCGAAAAGCTCCGCTGAAGTTTGCTCTCCTTGCCTAGTCAAAAGCACCACTCAACAATCCATCCAAGTCAAACTCCTTGGACCACTCAGCCACAATGGTAGTCTGAGCAGCGGTCGCCTGCTGCACTGGAGCGGACTTCTTCACTTCAACAGCCACGTCAGCAACCTTGGAATTCTTCGGAATGGTCCAGGAAGAAATTCTTCCGTCCCTCCAGTCGGTCAAAATCAACATGGCAGCGGCCTCCAAGTTTGGAATCCCGCCTCTGCCTAATCTCCCGGCCTTGCGGGAGACGTGAATTAACACCTGCTTGGTGAACTCGTCAACGTCGCTGGAGCTGATTGGTGGCAAGCTGTAGTACTTCTTGAAGGCGTCGGCCATTGAGGTGTCCTTGGACAACTTTTTGATCAACAACTGGACCGCTGGGAGCGGGTCAGAGATGGCCTTTGGTGGGATCGCAGACAACAAGGCTAACTTGGCTTCTTGCTGGGACTTGGTCTGCTTGGAGGATGGGAACACGATACCTGGGGAGTCCAAAACCTTCAACTTGTTGTCAATCTTGACTTCTCTCAAGGAGGTGGTGACACCGGCCTTGTTACCGGTAGGACAGGCCTGGCCGTTCTTTCCGTGTCTGGAGGTCAAGGCATTGATGATGGAAGACTTACCGACATTAGGGTAACCAATGACACCGACAATGATGGATCTCTTCAAGTTAGACTTGGCAGCGTAGGACTTCAACGCCTTCAACAAGGCACCGGAGGTGACGGCCTGGGTCATGCCCTTGTTATAAGAAGTGGTTGGGTTTGACATGTTGGAAGTTGCCTTCAATGGGAGGGTAGGGAAGGAAGACTTGAGGAAGTCCAACCATTGCTTGAGCACATCGGCTGGCACCAAATCAATCTTATTCAAAATCAAGATCAATCTCTTGCCTTGTGCTTGCAAAACAGCTTCTTCGACCTGCTTGGATCTGGTGGCCTCTGGGTCACGAGCATCGAGCACGTATAAAATGACGTCGGCCGCCTCAATGACGGTCTTGAAGATCTTGTCGTAGGCCTTGCGCGACTTGTCCACATCACCAGCATCCACCTCAGCGTCGGAAATGTCGTACTCAACATCCTCCTCCTCAGACATCTCCTCATCGTCAGACTCCTCACCCTCGTAGTCCTTAGCAGCAGCCTGTGCTGATTCTAACAACGCAGACAATGGATTGGACTCGGCATCGACAAAGTCCTCCTCGTCGGAGTCAACAAGCATCTCGCCTCTGGCAGCAGCCTCGGCGCGGGCCTGGGTTCTAGCGGCACGTTGCTCCTGTTTTCTTTCAAGCTCCTCTCTTCTCTTATCCTCAATCTGGGACACAATGCGGTCCTTGTAGGGGAAAGAGGCAGGGATACCTGGGTCCTTGTTGATTCTCGACTTCCAGGTGGTGTCCTTACGGGCGGCCTTGTTGTTCTTACGGTTCTGGGCAGCCGCCTTCTTCTTGATCCCCTCCTTCATTCTAGTGGTGCTTCTCTTGGACGTTGGCTTTCTAACTCTCATTTTGGTGATGTTGCGTGGAAAAGAAGAAACTAAATGGGCTCTTGATACTGCTGAAAAATTTTTATATACAGATCTGCCCGCATAAAAAAATTGGCAGGAAAAAAACTTTTGAGCCGCACAAGATAGATGGGCATTACCCGGCGGACTGTGCAAGAGCAGCTCAGAGGGCTGATGAGAGCTAGCGTGGGTTATGGACCGCTTTTGGATAATAACCTCGGTTATATTATAATCCACTGAAGGAGGTGGTGGCGCTCGCGTTGAGTAAACATGGTTAACGACGCGAGAAATGTGCAAAACGTACTCCTAATACTTATGCACGCCAAAGTGTCTAGGACTCTAATAGAAATTATGTTCTCAGCGTTTAATTATGAAAATATGTTCATATAGATTCGGCCCTCAAAGGCCTAAAGATATAAGTATACATGTGTATCATAGAGTATATTATGGTCCTAATCACTTGTCCCAGCTGAAACATGAGGATTTGTAATCGTACATGCAAACATTTTATCCTCCTACCAAATCGCAGTGGTAAGCTCACGTTTGTATGTGGGTCGCGTGACATAGCGCCAATCGAACATTGGGCAGTATCAACCCCTAACTAGAACCTTTTCATAGATATGACCCCGAACTGCGTCACACCAAATGTCTTTATCCTTCCTATGGTGTCCTCCGGTATGATGCTTCTTCTTTCGATGTCTGCTCTGGAACTTTCTAGAGACATCTTTGCGTGCGATTACCGTCATCCCTGCCTTGCAGATACCGCCGTTAGAATCACAACTTAAAGAAGGAGCTCGTTTTGCCCCTACGGCAGTTTCTTCTTTCCATACCTTTGTACCCACCACCATGCCTGCTGAAATGGACTTTGACGGTCCGAACTTGAGCATCATCCTCACCTGCCCCGAGTGCAAGGTGTACCCACCCGAACTCGTGGAGCGGTTTAGCGAGGGTGATGTAGTGTGCGCGCTCTGTGGTCTTGTGCTCAGCGACAAGGTGGTTGACACGCGGTCCGAGTGGCGTACGTTTTCGAATGACGACCAGAACGGTGATGATCCTTCGCGTGTGGGTGACGCAGGGAACCCTTTGCTTGACGGTGAGAACTTGTCGACGATGATCAGCTTTGCCCAGGACAACAGCAGGGCGGGGCGTGAGTTGAACCGCGCTCAGTCGAAGAATCTCGCGGACAAGAAGGACCATGCGTTGCAGGCAGCGTTTGCGAAGATTTCGCAGATGTGCGACGGGTACCAGCTCCCGAAGATCGTGCAAGATGGTGCTAAGGAAGTGTACAAACTCGTCAGGGAGGAGAGACCGCTTAAAGGTAAGTCGCAGGAGTCGATCATGGCGGCTGCTATTTTCATTGGGTGTCGTAAGGCAAATGTAGCCAGAACGTTCAAGGAGATCTGGGCGTTGACGAATGTGCCCAGAAAGGAGATCGGGAAGGTATTCAAGATCATGAACAAGGTCATCAATGAGAAGAAGCTCACCAATCCGTTGTTGTTTACCAACGCGACGGAGCGGATTTCACAGAACCAGACGTCCGCGGAGGATTTAATCCGCCGGTTCTGCTCGCATTTGGGGTTGTCACCGCAGGTGACCAACGCCGCCGAGCATTTGGCGCGTTCTGACAAGGACGTCGGGGTGTTATCGGGGAGATCACCTATCACCATTGCCGCAAGTATCATCTATATGGCAGTGGTGCTTTTCGGTGCTAACTTACCGGTTGCGAAGATTGCAGAGAAGACCGGTGTAAGTGACTCGACGATTAAGACATCGTTCAAGTACTTGTGGGAGGCGAGAGAGAGGTTGGTCGATCCGCACTGGGTAGAGAGTGGGAAGGTTAAGCTTGAAGAGACTCCGAAGAGCTAAGGCCGTACACTCGGTGCTAACTAGTCTGTCCGTTAAATGTCCCGTTATGGTGGCCAGTTAACTCATTCAGATATCCATGGTTGTCAGTTAACCTCTAAAACTGACTAGAGGCTCGTGCATTTATATTTAAAGAGGCTTGTGGGTTCTGGCATACTCCACCGGGTAGTCATGAACAAAAACGGTACGAAACAGCATTAAAACCCTAAGAAAAACCCGAAAACAAAACGTGCTGTGCCGCATTCTGTAGAAACACAAGATTGTAACGAATATAAACAGCTTCAAAAGGGGATTGTAAATTGCGGGCTACTGCCTAGTGGCGTAAATCAATCGAGTGGTCTAGTTCACCAGCTTTGGTGCTATCACTGTCTTTAGTTCACCCAGCGGCATCCGTCAGCCAATGCCAACTGTCCATGGAAGCAGTGTACCGCTTTACATATGCTAGCTTCTATAAAGCGTTAACATAGACCAATTTTCTCTATTATTACGATCTCTGCATCCAAACTGTCAAATAGCTCCTGACCTTGTACTTTCCGTCCACTTATACAATAAGACGGAGATAGGCAAAGCCCAAGGCGATGGCAGCACAGAGTGTACCGATCAACCACTGGGTTACCACCGTTCTGACGTTTCCAATCTCAGCCTTCATATCAGTCACTTCCTGGTCGATCAAGTTATACGCGTTCTGAATCTGTCGCGTGTGCGTGGTCCCCTCTTGCTTTACCCTCCCCTTCTCTAGCGCTAAGTCGGCACGCACCTTGTTGGCATTTTCGGCAATCTTGAACCGGATATCGTTCTTCAACGTCTCTATTTCAAACTTCAAGTTTGACTGTTGCTGTGTGATCGCCTTGAAGTCGATGTTATCGCGCGTGATAATGTCGTGCTTCACGCTGGCGAAGCTTGACATGTGCTTCGCCACCACAGTGTCGAACAGGTCCTTCGCCACAAGCTGCGATGAGATCTGGCTAAAACCAGCTTGGAGGGCTGATGACATAATTTTGGTGATGGTTTCCGACTGAGCTGGCGCGAACCCTTCCTTCTCAAACTCCGTGGCGACTTTTCGCGTGCTGATAACTTGTTCTCGGAGCGCTGCCGAGAACGTAAGGAACCGGCCGGCGGGTCTAAGAGTGATAAATTTAGGAGCGCGAAGCATCGGTCTAAGCATATTGTGGTGTGGAGCGGTAGTAGCGATATGGATGGGACTGGGAGTGTGTAGCTGTCACTGCGAAACCTGAACTTATAGACAAAATTTCCTGCATGGAAAGTGCGGCGGGTCGTAGAGAATTAGGTGCTTTAAGGGTTATAGCCAGAAATGTGGATATATACAGATGTGTATATAGTTGAATTAGAAAGGGAATTTTTATCAGTGAGTTATAAATAGATTGAATGATACGAAGTGCAACCTAGCGTGTGGATAATGCAAATTATATTCACTTTAAATAGGTCTTCTGAAAATTTCAGCCATCAGAGAAAGAAAAAACAAGTAGACTAGTCATCAGGATCCAGTTGGGGTGGCGAGACGTATAACATTGCCGAGTATTTCAATGTAGAAGAACTAAATTCCTGTATTCACAGATTTATGGGTTAAAGTGATAGTGCTAGAATCTAACACTGCTAGTTTCATTTGTTCTATGTACGCACGAAACGTAGTTCCCCGTTACTCCTAGGAAATCCACCATCGAGAATTTGCCAACGAGTAAAAATAGGATATACCTGAAAGATGATTATGAAACAAATAGGGTAGTTTACTCTATGTATATGCGCATGGATTATGCCTCATCACCTATCAAACTTCCTCCACTCTCTATTTCCCACGCCTTAACACCGACTCCTCGTACACCTCTTCTCGGGAGAAGTCAACCTCACTGAGACGCACATAGTTGATCACCCCGCAATTGGTGATGGCAAGAATGACGTTGCGGTACCCAAACTTTAGCCGCTTGTCCATCTTCCGCAATCGAGCAATACGAGCCAGAGTAGCTTTCTGAGCTGGCGTCGTTGGTTTCTTTAGAGTCCCGTTCTTATCAACTTTATTGTTTGGTATGCCCCGGTGGCTTGTATCGGTGGATTGGGGAACATAATCAGAGGTATTGAAAAGGGTTTGTATCTCAGCCAACGACGGAAACTTGGTCGTGTCAGTGTTGACCACACAAACCTGGAAGTCGGGCGTGGGTGGGTCACTTTTCTTGAACGAAGGGACGGGTTTCCAGACGTTATAGGTAATTTGATATGGCGATTTTTCTCGAACCTCATGCGATTCAAACAAGTCGTAGTGTGGCACAATCCGAAGGGAGATAAGGATTTGCTTGAATGAAGTATACCTGGAGGAAAGGTAGTGCTGAGGGTGCAGGAGTGGATATGGAATGAGCTTTAACTGTCTTAAATAGTGCACTACGGCCTTAGAAGCGCGCTGGAAGTACGAGGTCTGGGTGATCGGAGTAAATAATGCTGTCGCGGGGTTGGTGAGGGCCTTTACCATTCCAATCCCAACGGCTCCCCAGTTAGGCTTCCCGTGGAACAAAATGAGGCAGAGAGACTTCCAAACGTTAGATATCACAGCTAGAGCCGACTGCTCCACTTGCTTTGCGTGCTTCCTGGGAGTACCTTCAGCCTTTTCCTCGTGTCTCATGACAATGTACCCATGTCTTTTCAAATGGGCGTACACTTGGTACTGCTCAATCACGTTCGCGTTGTCCTCATTGTAGATACAGCTATACAAGTGCTCCAAACTCATCTCAAGACCTAACTCTGTGAGTACACTGATGCTGCCTCTTTCCGCAAGGTAGATGACCTCCTCCGGAGTAAGCCACACATTCAATTTGTCAGACTTGCCCATGCTTTTGAAAAATGGACCCTTGGGCTGCTCCACACACGCCAACCCTAAACTCTGGTGGAACACTGCCTGGACGTGCTGTTTAGAGGAGTGTCCTCGGGCCCCTCTAAGCGCGTCGTACATTGCAGTACGGGACTCCTCGAGAATGTTGGATTGAAAATCGGTCCCATCCGGCTCGAAGTCCTTCTCTCCGCGCTTTGGGATGACCTGGTCTGACTTAGAGAGCGACGAAAGTGCTCGCCAGTCCTGCACCTCGTCCTCAATATCGAGGAGAACAGAACTTTCTGTAGTTTGGCTCATGGAGCCTAATATGTTTCTAGGGAGTTGGGCGGTGAAAGCTGGAGGATAGTACCTGGTTGGTGAAATATCGATCCGATTCAGATACTGATATGGATGACGTTTATGAACTATTCGGTGGTAAGAATGGATGCCTATTGACGATCAAGATTCAGATTGTTTCTATATTTCAATGTTGGATAGTTTCCTCCCCTCTGACTAATGTGATGAGTCAAAAGGTATCTCAATGTACGTTAAAGTTAGAAAATTATTGGTGCGGCTGCCACAAACTCTATCGGCGCAGGATAGCCTGAGTTCAGGCTCTCGGTTGAGCGTCAAGCGCTGGCTGATTACATGCCACCTTCCAATTTATAGCCCATTCTAAACAAATTAGGGACTATTTTTCTAGAAACTCAACCGAAATATTCTAGTCGTTGTCCGGGCTATTTGGCCGATCCGTTTTCTTGCCGTACCTCTTCCCCCTCCTTTCCTCATCTACCATGCCCGAGGATATACCCACCAAAGCGTCACTAGTAAGTACTTTTTGCTTAGAACGCAATAGCCACTAATGCTATAGGCCATATCAATCCTCCATGATCTCTTGGAGAAGCAGATCCACCAGCTTATCGTGGAAAGGCTCCTTCTTGAGAAGCAGATCAGACAGACCCACCACGACTCACGACCGCTACCGGCGCACACGTTTGCCGGCTTGTCCAACTTGATAGATGAAAACTCTATGATTGCGTCTACCGCCAGCACCAACAACAGCTCCCAGGCCGCTTCACGTGCCAATTCGCCTGCTACTGCCTTGCTCCTGAACGGGCATGAAACTGTATTTGACGAAAACGAGAAGAATACTCGTGTGGTGTATGTGTATTCGGGTTTGGGAGGCAACAGGGATATTTACGGAAACGAGGGGTTGAAGCAAGCCGATGCATCGAGGTACTTTGTGTGTAGCAATTGCACACGAAAGATTGCCGGGAGTCGGTTTGCGGCCCATGTGGATCGTTGTCTCGGCGGGAGACTGGCCAGAAGGACTTAGGCTATCGTAGACTTACCGCTGAGGGATTTTACTCCCGGGTTTAAAGCTAATTTCTGACGGCTCTTACCACTTACGACTTTTGCACTAGTCTTTCGTTGTTAACGGCTATTTTCATGACTATAACCATTAAAGGAATAGGGGATATCTGTTGCATCATGGAATTATAAATGCCTACATCTCTGGTAGAGAAATAGATCTGAACCATCGAATTACTCGTTATACCCACGATCAGTACACAAATCCCGTAAGCTATAGATTTTATAAGCTGATAAATTCATTCGTATGCGATAGAGAAAGTAAGATTATCAGTGCCTACGAGGGATCGTGTACCAGTACTCCTTGGACGGTGAACCGCAATACATGGTGGTGAGATCTGTTTGCCATGTGTCATCCTTCTTGGAACTAGTTTTTTTTTTTCCATCTGCCTATAATCTCACTTTCAAAAGCGTATATTCGAAGTCTTGATTATATAGATGTTTTATCACTCTCCACACATGTGTCACGCCATCCATATTATTCTTTCCACTCTCATTTTTACTCATTGTCATAATTAAGTATTGCTCCTCATTTATCTTTATGCCCGCTTGCTATGCTAATTCTAGTTCGCTCACACGGACCAACCACTTCATCACGTCATCGATTTCCTCGTCATTAGTGCTATGGCTCAAGCCCTTGTACTGCTTGTACGTAATGTCTTGGAAGCCCCAGTCGCGGAGACATGCCTCGTTCTCTCTGCTCAACTCAAACTTGATGGCGTTATCCTTCTCCCCATGGGCAAGAAAGATAGGTGTGGTACTATTTGCTCGCGCAAGGTCCGGATCAGTACAGTTGATGTGCTTGACGGTATCTAGCATCGGGATGTAGCCGGACAACCCAATGAAGCCACCCATTCGCTCGCCTAGTGTGGCTGCAAGCAAGAGCGAAAGGGCACAGCCCTGGGAGAAGCCACCCACTATGATGTGCTCCATTGGTACCCCGCGTGTCACCTCTTCCTCGACCAACAGCGTTACGTATTCAAGCGACATCTCGATGGAGTCCACATCCTCGTCAGCACGTACGTTGTGGAGCGACTTTAGATCGTACCAGGCCGGAATTACCATGCCAAAGTTGAGTGACGAAGGTATATCTGGGGCAGACGGGAAGATGAAGTTGAAGTGGTCGAGCTTGTAGTTGCGCGCGGCGCTGGCAATGAACGACCAGCCCTGGCCTGAGTCGCCGAGCCCATGGAGAAATATTACCGTGTATTGGGCTTCGGGAGGAGTCTGACACACTGCAGGGAGCGATATCACTGGCTTTGTGTATGTCATGAGACAATAATGAATACGTGTAATGTAATTCTGTGTTTATAAAGGACGCGAGTAGAGAAAATACAATAATGCGAAAATTTAAGACGAATATGCCTTAATACAGGGACTTCTCGATAGTCGTGATGCTTTTGGATAAATATTCGGGCCTGATGGAACAATGCAGACAGCAACTGTTGGGGTTATAGGCCAATGCTAACCACGTATGGTATAATGGTGAAGGATATTGCACGCTGTATTGGCTTTTGGCAATGAATGACGACAAACTGGTGGCAAAATGGTTTACTTGACTTGTAGCTACCACACCAGCCCTGTGACTGTGGAGTCGAAAAATTATGCGTCATTGCACCATTAGTTGTGCATAACCAACGTCTCGGTATCGCACGACCCGACGCGTGCAAGTCTCCTGACGCGGCCCCTCCTCCCGGTCGTGTAATAATTGAAAGATTAGGGTTGCGGTAATGCTTAATTACTCTTCCAATAACCACGCCTATGAAGTTAATCAGCCTTTTATTTGCATTGCCGTTGGCGGCCATGGCCCAGAAGGCCATCCCGGTGGATCACAGACACATCATTGCGCACAACACGACCAAGCACATGGCCAACACGCCGTATTCCAATCTTACGATGGACGACCTCTCGCTCTCGTACTACGCCGATAACACGGTGAAAGATGGTAGCCAGACGTACTTGTATGTCCAGTTGACCCACGTGCAGGAGGTACACCTTGTTTCTGCCCCTCAGGACGAATCTGTCGGGACAAACACATTTGTAGCCCACTGGGTGTACAATTTGACAGGTGTCGTCCAGGTGAACGAAGAGCCGTTAGACTTGGATGCCTTTGAGGAGGACCAGAAACACGAGTATGGTGACTTGAACAGTGATGGAAAAGACGTTAAGGTTGACCTGTTTAATGCCACGATGAAGGTTACCGTGCTCAATGAAACCAGCTTTCGGATCCTCGGTTCGGTCGTTGATGTCTCCTTGGAAAATGCAGTGGTACTGATGTTTAATGAGACACGTTTATTAGCGACGTTAAGAGCGGACCAAGAGCCGGCAAGTGAGAATAAGGGCGAAGCTAAGGAGGGCGAATCGGACCACAGCCCAGGGGAGAAATCGGATGAATCCGAGAAGCAGAGAACTTTTACACACCCTGTGGCGACTTTGTTGGGAATGGTTGTGATCTTAGCGGCAGGGTTCTACTTTTTCAACAAGCAGCGCCAGGGATTGATCAACCGCGGGCTCATGGCGCGTATGAGGGGTAATAAGGACTTTAGACGTACTGCCGGTGACTACGATATGGTGCGTAGCGATGACGAGGAGGAGGGTATGGAGATGTTCAGAATTAGTTCCGACAGGGAGGATGACGACCGCCAGGAACACATGTTGTAGGTGACGGTAGCCTATCTGGGAGATATAGCTTACGGACATTCTACGCTGGAATGGTGTAGCTTCAGCCTGTGGGACAACCCACTTTGTGTTTTCTGGCTAGGCAGAGGGCCTAGTTTTGCCGAGAGCCCGTTGGGGTATTTTATTTATTAACGCTATTTTTTTTTTTTGGATATATAAGGGTTATTATACGTAAAATCAGAGAGAATTAGTTCAGAAAATGATCCATCAAGCTACGATTGAGGCTTAACCATGTGTATCTTATAAGGGATATTCTACGGTTATCGCTGATAGCTCCTCGTCCCACGATTACGCAATGGATGGTTACTATCTCGTATTGTAAAAATACTACGGTCCTTAACCTCCTATGACTCTACAATTGTTAAGGATCTTGGTTAAATTCACTGGTTGACCGCCACAAGAATGGTATCCGTATAGCCCTGTAAATTTCCATGTATACTGACACTTTATCACTTCTGTAGTACATCCAGTGATGACCGTGGTCTATTTGGACTAATCCGACGTACTTTATACACCAACAAACGTGAAGGAGCTAAAGGGGATACTCCATTTTATAGGTGAAGGTGGACAAGATTACGTGAGCTAATAGCGGAGAACGATGCTCTTGAGGTTAAACTACAACTCTAGCCCCACGTCTGGCAAGATTTCGGCAATACATCTCCCATGTCGCTATATTGAAGTGTCTTGTGTTTAAAGGATTTAGTCACGATTCTACATGTTCAAGGTTCGCTCCCAGAATACTCACGGCAAGGTAGAGAGATATCCCTACGGTAATGGGACTCTGGGTTCGCTTTCTACAAGCAAAGGGATGGGGAAAAATTGGCTCTGAAGGCACACCAAAAGCAAAAGACAGAATTAATCTGCAAGACATCCAAGGCGTAGGCGTTTAAACTTCCTCTCTGTATAAGCTAAAGCGACCTAGCCCGTTAACTTATTACATCTTGAGCTTTGCCAAATGTAGGGTAGTCGGATGGATTCAAAAACCACCATATTAGCCAACCGGGCTGTCCTATCACAACTGAGTAGTGAGCAAAGCCCTTATCTCACCAGAAAGGCGGATTCGATGATATAGGATATCCAGATATACACACTAACCGTCGTACAGTTGTCAGTTCTATAAATAGACATCCGCAGAAGACGTTGGCTACACATTAATAAGCACAACCAGTAGGTTCCTAAACTATTAAAGCTATAGTGGCCATGTTACGATTCGTTCTTTTTACAAGCCTTTTTGGTGGATCAAAATATCTTTCGGCACAAGTCGATTATTTTTCTGTTTTTGTATGAGTGGAGTGGGGACGCATGCATGCGCCTTCCAATATTATACTAATGCTTTTAGCATAAAGCTTAGTGATAAGCAATGCAGACCATGCATAACGAAATTCCTCTTTGGCATCTAGCGATTGGCTCGATGCATGAAGGGGCGAGGGGGCTCAGACTCCACAGGCGCAGCTCATGGCAAACTTTGGATTGACAGCACATTTCCTTCATTTTTAAATCTCTTTCCTTACTTTTAGTGTAGCTCACATTAACAGTATAATACTAACAATTGTATACCAACAGTTTAACACCACCCAAATCAAACCAAATGTTTTTTAATCCGATTGCGGCTGTCTTTGCTGTTGCGTGTTGCAGCTCAATTCTTGTGGAAGGCAAGATTTACAAAGAGGGGGAAAAACACGCATACGACAATGGGACGGTAGACACCCTTTCCCTCCATTACGAAGAAGCCAGAAAGTCGGGCTTTGGTATCAAATGGGAGCGTGACTTACCCAAGACACCTCACACTAAGGCTGATTCGTTCTTGGCCCAGTGGCAGTTTGGATGGGACCATATCCCGGCAGGAGCACTGTTAGAGAAACCGGCGGTTTTAAAGCCACACGGTCACTCACAGGGCTTGGTTTCTGGTAGAGGTAAAGCTCTGGACAAACTCCATATGTTTTTGCAAGTCTCTCTTATCAACGAAACTTGCCTCCAGATCCTTGGTTCTGTCGTCGACCTCTCCTTGAAGATTGCAGTGGTGAAGCTCAACGAGTTGCGCAGTTTACCCGACTTGAAAATGTTGGGTTCTGGAGGAGAGCAGACATATCAGATGTTTGAAATGAGCCAGAACAGAGGGGGTGACCACCATAGAACACATCCCGGTTATGACCAGCCAGACATGCGTCAGTTCAACGAGCTTCTTAGAACTATGATGATGAGATCAATGGTGGTAGGGATCTTTGAGTTTATCGTCTATATCGTAGTCTTGGCGTTCATTATATTCAGGCTGCTGCAAGTTATGCAAAAAAGAAGATTACAGGCGGGCTTGGGTGTTCTGGGAGGTAGCGGTAATCCAGTACCAACTTTGGACCTCAGTGAATGGGATGTGGATACCGAGAGACAACAGTTCATGCTGGGCGTGAGTACCGATGATAGAGATGCTACGAGGAATGTGATTTAGATAGGTCTTGTGTTGTGGTTTATATTTATCAATTTTAGCCTCTCCACTGAGAGATATTTTCTTTGCCTAGTTTAATTGAGAATTTTATGAGAATGCAGATCTAAGGGAATCTAATACGTAGGTATGCACCTTGCCAGATTTCATGTTTCTGGCCTCCAAAAAGCTTCATATTCAATGAGTATGTGTATTGCAAGAGTGAGCGGCTATGCCCTATACCCCAACGTAAATCGAGAAAACGAAAAGAAGATTGGGACGGAGGCCTGTTTATGGGAGATTAGTAGGTGGATGAAGAGAGAACAGCACATCCCTAGTTAGAGAACCCGCAACATCCTAGACGGCCATTTAATACATCTTTTTTTTTTCTCTACTGGAATGGCTACATTCAGTGATTATCAACAGGGAGCTCTATGCCCTCAGTCCATAGTTTTGAAACTAGGTTGCTCGAATGTACAATGTCACTTTTGGGGGTTTGAAGGGATAGGCTCACCTACCAGGCGTAAGGTATGCCGAGTGCATTACTCAAGTATCCATAAATACCGTTTTTCCGTCATAGATTATTTCTGTAGACAATATAGTCAGTATAAATTATTCCATTGAAAATCAACTACAATGCATGGGGCTTGAACCTGCAACTTCTAGATATCACTGAATACTGGGGTATATGAGCCACGTAAAAATCACGATTATCCCATAACTTTTTGTGAGTCCAAAGTTCACATAAAATTCACCGGTTAAAGGGTATATTTAACTACACGTTGTCATTGAGTTTATGTAATAATATCGGGTTTAGAAAATTGTATAGCTTCGTACCTCATATCTGTAAACTGGATATCAAAATAACTATTCGAAACCTTTGGATGGCTATCTATTAAAGAGAGTTTCATAGCGTATATACATTGATAAATAGGCACAGTGAGGGTGGTAAGAATGCATTCTCAAGTGGTCTTGGCCTTATTCTGCTTCAAGACAATGTCTGGGAAGATGCCGAATCTCCACTGAAAGTTGTACAACTGGGCTCTGCCCAACATGTGCGCTCTTAAGTACTCCAAGTACACAACGTAGTAGTAGACACCGGTGCCGGTGAGCAAGTGCCACCAGCCGTGGCCCTCTAAGACAAACCCATACGGCATGCCCCAAGAGCGCCTGGTCAGTCTCCACAAGCCGCAGAAGTGGATGTCCATATTCCACAAGAAGTAGCCGGTCAAGAAGATGACCACAGCCATGTACATAGTGGTAAACAACTGCTTTCTGGCCGCGGGGTCGGCGATGCGGGTCTTGGTCAAATAGGCGGCGCGCCCGATTATGCCCACGTTCAAAATCGCGTAGCTTACCTGGTGGATGGTGGGGTCGCGGTAGTACAAGTAAATCGCAGTCAACAAGCTGGCACTAATGAACACAGACAAGGCAACAGCGGCAGACCGCTTCTTCGAAACGTTTTCGGAAAAGACCAGCCAGAAGGGAATGCAGGTGGCATAGATCATCGGTAACTCGTCCAAGAGTTGGTACTGATAGAGCAACGTCATGTGGAATAACCAGCTGCCCACACCCACAAGCATAAAACCAAAGGCAATGAAGGTGAACCGTAATTCGTGGTCCTGCTTGCGGGACTGGTACATCGCGTATGCGGCAAGGATGATAAATATGGAGTTGGTAACGGTATTGACAGCCTCTGCGATGTAATGGGAGACGACATAGTTTTCCTCGCACCAATCAATGGTGGCGGTCCTGAGGCCCCAGTAGCCTTCCTTCGGCTCTGGCGGGTATGGAATCGCAAACGGCAACATGAGTTAAGGTTTCAGTTATGCAATGAGTTGAGTGATATAGAAGATAACTTCGCAAATGACAGGGCCGCTCTGAAATGGGGGCATATTTGGAACGTGCCAATTTGGCTTGAAGTTTCCTAATTGAAAGACGGAGAGACGGCCCACTGGTGCTAATTGGCAGCTGACGCTAGGCCTGCCGAGACTTGCCGCGTGCGGCTCGGCCCATATGAGAAGCCAGCACTTTCCGCGGGAAATGAGCACAATATGTGATTTCTGGGGGATTATCAGAGAAAAGAGTGTGTGTGGATGATGGGGTTATATATTTTAGTAAAGAAACCCAGGAAACCCCATGATATTATCCTCTAGCTCTTTGGCGTAAGGAGTCGAACAAGATAAGGGTGAAGGGGTAATGTTGGTGGAAAGGTGGCGATTCTGAATCAGCCTTACTGATTCTATGGCTAAGCCGTGTTTTAACGAGTTCATAATTAATTTGTTTTTAAATCGTAGATTAGATTGGGAACTGCTTTTTAAAGTCGTACATGGCAATACGTAGACGGAGCCGTTATGAAACCTTAACCGTAGGGATCTTTAGATCCAGAACGTGCGCAACTTTACATCCCGTTCGGGGGCCGCATTGTTTAGGAATAGTTATTAAAATCTCTAGCTTAGGGTGTAGAATAGCGAGATGCCAGAGATTACCATTTAGGTACAGCAAGTTCATAGACGTTTTTCGATTTGACACTATCCATTATATCAACCTAGGGAAAGACCGAAGCGCCCGGAGAGCCACTAAAGAATACCAGACAGCGAGCACGTGTATGACTTTCCTCTCTGTAGATTAGTGTAAACTTTGTCCCATCTAATTTTTCCCCCACTAGTTTATAAACTTGAAATTTGGTGCACTGGTAAAGAATAGAATTGCCGGCTGTATGTGTTTGCTCGGAGTAGGGGCTAGGGCTAAACCCTGGAATCGGCCGACACCATTATACAGCATCTTTCGTCTTTAAGGGAAGCTATAAAAATCGCTAAAAGCACCATAAGATAAAGGTACTTCCCCGGGATTTTCTCCGTCGGACTATTGTTAAATCCAATATCGAATTTCTCCGCTACAACT
This sequence comes from Babjeviella inositovora NRRL Y-12698, assembly GCF_001661335.1. Lineage (NCBI taxonomy): Eukaryota > Fungi > Ascomycota > Pichiomycetes > Serinales > Babjeviella > Babjeviella inositovora. Next base: position 373,099 of record NW_017566843.1, read on the forward strand.
CTCCACCGGTGTGATAAGAGGTCGTGCGTGACCGTCAGCTCCTGCCATTAGCACTCCCGGTGGTCATAACCTGGGGTATACGCTTTAGAAGGAGATAACAAACGCGTCACGAGCGCTACTGATTCGGCAGGTCGTTCCGCCAGAGATGCGGGGGTTTTTTTTAGATTATACTGCAGGGTGCATGTCTATATAAACCCCACGAACTCCATTTTTTTTCTATACTTCTATCTTACTCTCGGTGTACACAATATGCTAGTCCAAAACTTACTTAACTATGCTCTAGAGTATCCTCTCCAATTCTTAGGAATTCTTACTGCTTGCCTTGTAACCTACTTCTACTTGCTCTACCCATTCTTCTTGTCGCCGCTTCGGCATATTCCGGGGCCCGCGCTCTACCGTGTGAGCTACTTACCAATTCTCCACAAAGCACGCACCGAGCTGCGGAATGAATTGTTGCACAATTTGCATAAACAATACGGGCCAATTGTGGTCATCTCACCTTCTGAACTTTCCTTCAACGACCACAAATACTTGAAGGATATTTATATAAGAAACTTTCCCAAGTCGCACTTCTACAACTTTGGAAATTTCGGCCAGACCAACGCCTTTTCTATGAAAGACAATGTGGCGCACATTGAACGCAGAAAACGCATGAATCCGTTGTACACCAAGTCCTACGTGTTTTCCCAGGAGAGCCAGACTATCTTGTACGAAAAGGTGACCAAGTTGACAGAGGACATCTACCGAACCTCTATTACGGCCGAGACACCTGATTACACCAGTGCAGCTTCGCCATTCAACAAGTTAGGTAAAGGCTACATTCTCGGTTCCGGCAACTGGTTGCAGCCAAAGGCTCGTAATTTGGGAATGGAGATGTACGGGACATTCTCAGCCTTGGCCATGGATGTGGTTACGTCGTTTGAATTAGGGCCAAATTGTAGCACGGATTTTTTGTCTAACAAGCAAGACAGGCAGATCGTGGAGGCCCACAGACAGCAGTCTTCCATGTGGTTCTACGTCACCAGCATCCCTAGCCTCTGGAACATAGCCGCTTCCCCTGCGATCAAAAACGCATCAGTTGCCATCAAGCAATGGCAGTACAACTTGTTTAGGAAGGCTGAAACCATGGTGCTTTCAGAAAAGAGTTCACCTCCTAGTACGCTCAAAACCTTGCTCGATTTTGGCTTAGCCGGCAATGACGTGTATTCAGAATTGGCCGACCATATCTTTGCGGGACACGAAACAACAGGAATCTCCTTGTCATACGTCGCCTGGGAATTGTCCCGACCGGTAAATCTGGAGATCAAGGCCAGGTTACATCAGGAAATGGTGGATGTATTCGGCGAGCCACCAAAGGGTGATAGCAGTTTCTCTCCGCCTTTGGACAGCTTGGAGGTTATTGATCAGTTGCCGTACTTGGAAGCGTTCATGCAAGAGATATTGAGAGTGCATGCCGCCATCCCAGGATCCGAACCTCGATTGGTCGATCGCAAATACGTTGCTCATGTTGGTGGGTTTGAGGTGGAGATTCCCCGTCAAACCATTGTGTCGGTCCAGCCATGGAGCATGCACCGTAACTCCGAGGTATTTGCTCAGCCAGATAAATTTATGCCCGAGAGATGGCTCAACCAGGCGGGAGAGACCCTAGAGGCGTATAAGACGCGCTTGCATTTGCAGAAGAAGTTCATGTGTCCATTTGGCCAGGGTCCAAAAATGTGTCTTGGAATGAATATTGCAGTCCTGGAGATGAAATTGTGTGTGGCTAACTTGTACTGGCGGTTTGATTCGAAGATCTGTGGTGATTGGTGCGAGGTTGTGAGCAGGGAGAATTCAAAGGGCGAGGCCCTCATGGGTGTTAAGCATTGTGGAGATTTGATGACTGATGAAGAGAAGATGATTATGGTAGATGCATACACCAGTAGGCCGTTGGTTGATGAATTGTGGATTGAGTGGTACGAGTGGGAGAAAGCAGGCGGGAACAGCTAGTGATACAGTGTTGCATTGGAGGTATCTGGAGTACCAAAAAAATATTTATTGTGATTTAAATTTAGAAGGGAATTTCTTTAAAGGGTTAAATAGTTCTACATATGAAAGTCGTTCAGTTACATTTAAGCTCCCTGCTAGTTTATGATCCGATACTATTTTTTTTTTCCTGAGCTATCCTCTCTGTGTGGTGACCTGGAGGATTTATAAGTTTTCTAATCAGGAATGGAAAAGCCTCTAGCCTGTTAAAGCATAAGCTTGGATCTTTGATATGAAATTTCATGTCCCCCACACGCAGGTTTGTGTTAGCACCGGGGTAACTGCAGGCACAACTTGGCTTTTGTGGCGGAACTAATGGTTCAGGCTTGAACTCCTCTTGTGTCACGAGAAGAGTAATAACCCCATGTCTTTAATTACCGGAATATTAAGTAATCTTCGGTTTTCTTATTTCTCCTTGAACTAGTCTACCTATAAGCCTAAACAGCCTCGTCATTATTCTATACCTGTGTACCATGAAGTATTACATCAAGATCTTGTTGGTCAGTTTAGGCATCTGTATCCTCCTTCCGGTACAGGCCTTGACTCCCTTGTATATCAAGGGTAACCGTTTCATTCAACCTGCTCCCGATGGTGATAAGGTGTTTTTCTTGAAAGGCATGGACTACCAGCCAGGAGGGTCATCTGGATTCCACCAGGAGTCATTATATGACGTTTTGTCTAATCCAGCAGTGTGTTATAGAGACGCCAAGGTGTTGCAAACTTTAGGGGTCAACGTTATCCGAATCTATAATTTGAACGTAGACGTCAACCACGATGCGTGTGCTTCCATCTTCAACGCTGCAGGCATTTACTTGCTCTTGGATGTCAACTCGCCGGTTCAGTCCATCAATCGGTATGACCCAGAAAGCTCGTACAACTTAGGGTATGTTACTAGATTATTCCAATTTATTGAAGCCTTCAAGTTGTATCCTAACGTTGCTGGTTTCTTTGCTGGTAACGAGGTTATCAACGATTCAATCTCCGCCAGATTGTCACCAAAGTACATCAGAGCCGTTCAGAGAGACATGAAGCAGTACATGGCCGAGCACTCCAATCGTCAAATTCCCGTGGGCTACTCTTCCGTGGATGACACCTCCTTCAGAGAAGATTCCTGGGAGTATTTTAGATGCTCGATTCCAGGTGAATCTGGAGATATCTCGAGGTCTGACTTCTACGGAGTCAACACCTACAGTTGGTGTGGGGCCCGCGATGATTTCAAAACCTCCGGATATGATAAGCTTGAATCCGTATACTCCTCCACAAATCTTCCATTTATCTTTTCGGAGTATGGCTGCAACACCGTCCGCCCGAGGGTGTTCCACGAGGTTTCTCGGGGCTTATACGGACGATTGTCTCTGTTCGCTTCTGGCGGCTTGATCTACGAATACAGCGAAGAGGAAAACGGCTACGGGATTGCCCGTGTGAACCCCGATGGATCGGTCCACCTTCTTGAAGACTACGACCACTTGCGTGAACAGTACCGAAGGCTCCAGTTACCAACAATCGCAGCTGCTGAAGTGGTGCAGACGGCTGCACCTATGTGTTCGCTTCCTCAGGTACAGGAAGATGGGTTCTCTGTTTCAATTCTCTCCATTGATTACCACTTGCCCGAACAGCCAGCGGGCGTCGACGCTTTGATCCGGAACGGCGTTTCCTCCAGAAATATCGGACAGATTGTAGACGTCAATTACACAGCCCTTGAAAACCATGCCTTACAGGTGTTTGACTCTCAGGGAAAACCACGTGCAATCCAGTTGAATGCTTAGGAGTGCCTGAAAAGGTAAGCTTGGGTGTATTACTGCTCTCAATTGCAAACTCTGGGCACTGAACGGGTGAATTATAAGCAATACGAAGCGTGCATTTCGGGGCGTTTTCCGCCTACAGAGATTTCCTTCAAATTAGGCAATAAATTAACAAATAAACGCTTTCGCATCAGATTGAGAGTAAGTGTGTAATATGAATGGCGTGTTTTAAAATGCATCACTATACCATCAATACAATGGGGCAAGCATTTGTGAAATGTTTAATAACGCAAACCTATTTCGTTTCCAGGAGTTGATTATTCACCATCTTCTCACACCAACTCTTCCAAAGCTCACTCTCAATTTCATCATCCATCTCTGGAGCTTTTAAAGGAACATTACTACCCATGAGTACCGATGGAATAGTGCATTTTTTCAAACTCTCCACCTTGGCGATTTCCTTCAAAAGGGTCTTCATGTACATGGGCCCCAACAGGCGCTGGCTTTCGCCAGACAGTGTAGACGACTTCTTTACCACTTCCTCGCTGCTGAACAAATCTAAAAGACATGAGTTGAATCGAACCAACGAATCGTATTGCCGGGTGGATAAACTGAAACTGCGGTCAAACTTGAAGAAAGACTTATGGAGCACTTTGCTCATCTCATATTTGTAATCAGGCGACTGGGCCTTGGGGTTTAAGAATGATGGTGCCTCCTGGAGCTTCTTGTCGCTCGACACCTCTTTGCTGGTATACAATGTCATTTCTCCAGTGGACGTCTGAGGCATAGAGTCGGAAGAAATCTGGGTTTCCTCTCCGCTCAGCGACTTGTATCCAGGATTAGATGGAAGAATAAACTGCCGTGTGCCATTAGCCTTGGGCCCTTTGAGTGTAGTTTGGCAGTCAGAGCTAGCCGAGGAAACTGTCAGGGGGGAGGTGAGTATGTTGGAGGTCAGAAGTCCGTCACTAAGGTTGGATGTGGGCGAAGCAGGCTCCATGATTGCACTAATATCAAACTGGAACTGGCCCTGTGTTTGGTGTTCATTAATGGTGGGGATGTAGTACGGTGACGGCTTGGCTTTTGTAGACTTGTTGCCGTATAGCTTCAAGTCTTCGAAGATGGTTACTAGCGTGCTGGTATCCTTAGATGCGTATTTTGTGATGAACCTGTGCTTGAGAAGCCTGGAGGCACTTGGTCTGGCGCTGGGATCGATTATGAAGCATTTAAGCATGAAATCCTTAAACGAATCGCTGACAGTCAATTCACGGAGCTTGATTGTGTCAATAAACTCCATCGAATACGAAACCTTGTTTCTTCCGTGCTTGTGGGCCACTCTGTTCAATTTTGGGATCTTGCTCAAGGCGACCATTGGGGGATATAAGTTTTGGAGGGGAGGAAGCGCGGTGATGAGCTCGTATGCAAGGGCCCCGATGGACCAGATATCCGCCTTGAAACTGTGGCCGCCGAAATCGTTGGCGATTACCTCCGGTGCCATCCAATAGGGTGTGCCCACTGTGGTGTTTCTGCGCGAAAAATTGGATGCAAGCTGGGCAGAGACCCCAAAATCTGATAGCTTCACTTCCCCCAGCATGTTCATGAGAATATTCTGGGACTTCAAGTCCCGGTGGATCTGGCCTTGATCGTGGAGGTACTCCAATGCTAGCAATACTTCTCGCAACATGACGGAAATGTGGCCTTCGCTGATGATTGTTTGCTCGGCGTAGGGCTTTGTAGAGTTGTGTTTGATGGCCTTGATCAAGTCAAAGAGCGAACCCCCATCGATGTACTCCATAACAATCCAAAGTTTGCACCCGCGGACAAAGGACCCGTAGTAGGACGTGATTTGGGGTAGAAAACACGAGGACAAGATCATAATCTCGTTATTTACCCCGTTGATATCGTGTTCTAGCTCTAAGTCTATCACTTTGGCAGCTACCTGGGTGTACGGCACAGCCTTTAATGAAGCAAGATACACCGCACCATAGGCACCTTTTCCCAACTGCTGGTGGAGCTGTAGCTCGGATAAGTCTTTCACTTTGGGTCTTTCGGTAGGCATACTGTGATGTGATAAGGTGGCAGGTGAAATGGCTATCTAACAAATGAGTTGACCAGGTCGGTGTTACGACTCTGGCGTCGTAACCTTGATCTTAAATATAGTTAGTTGAAACTAGTTAGCGTGTTTGCTGCCCCAAAGCTGAAATTTGACGTGTGCGGACTGTGCATTCGTGTGCAGATTCTGGAAGCTTATTGGGGAAATGTAAACACACGCGCTCGTAATGTAGGCGATGACTTGCCGCATCGGGCTGTTCGCGGATTAGAGTCTGTGCCGCAACCGCGAATCCGCGAAAGAGGCTATGCATGAAGTGCTTTTAGAGGATCTCGATGGTTCCGATCACGCATTGCATCACTCCTGATCCCTGACATTGTGGGGTATATGGCACAATAGTACTACCACGAAAAGCCTATTCTGAGCAGATAAACCAGGAAGTTTAAGGTTAGGGGTGGTATCTCTGTTACTCGGACAACGTTAGGCAAAGCATGTGCCATTCCACTTGAATGGATGCACTCGGTTTTATTGCACATGAAAGGAATGAGGTGACTCCCAGACTGTAGTGTGTAATTGAATGACTACACGATTTACAGTACCTTGGAAACCTCAAATCATAAATAAGCTCCCAATAGTAATACTCTTAGATATTTCTGTTCTACTCCCCTGTAGATCCATTCAACTCAGCGTGCCTCAAACTATACTGGCATTGGTGACACGTTTTTGGAAATCTATAGCTCACTAGAAGGAGGGGTATTTCGTTAGTTGGAAGTATAAGAAAATATTGAAGCCATTAAGGAGTTTTGAAGTTGGCTCAGAGTCTCAATATCTGTTGCAGTCCCCGTATTACTCTCAAGTCTTGGTCATATAGGACTGTTGTCCGATTATACCGGCCAGTCCGTGGTGAGATCACCAGCTACCGAAATCTAGACCTCGGGATGTAGAGCCTTTTCGGATCCAGATCCTATCCAGATCCACGTCTGCTTAACCCCATATAATGCGGAAACGGCACCCGAGCCGCCCAACCTGCATAGACCTCCCGACGGCTGTCACACTTAAAGGAAATGTTTCAGGGGAAGCCCATATCAGACAGTGACGTCAGCCATATGGTATTGATAGTGTTTTGCATCCTTAGAGGCGGTGATATACCAGCAAATAGTTAAACATTTATAACTTGAGCGTTAGGCTCCTAACCACTCCATTCAAACTTTTCGAAAGGGTAAATGATTATAGTTATATTTAGAAAATCACCAAATAACGAGACTCTATCTGGTTAATTAGTCTCCCCATCGAAATTTCAACCCGCCTCGTACTTGGTGCTCCGGAGATGATTCCAAATCAAGGCGCATTCCAAAGGAGTCTCCCGTTCTTGGAAGATATGCTGATCTGCATCTATTGTAGTATGACGGATGCGTTTCCACGTGGAGGACGTTCGAAACAAAATGTTTGGGGTAAATCCACGGGAATGACTCCTGTATTCGATCTGACTTTTCGCTTTTTGAGCCCTTGGCTAAACGGTACATGACCTGGGTGTCAAAGATGCCCCGAGCGTCCTGTACGCTCGGATAAACTCAATCCCCTCACTATGCACTCCCCACTTTCGCTTTAGACTGTGCTGACATGATACATTCGATTTTTCAATTCCCTTTGAGCCTCGGGGGTCCATATAAGACTTCAGGTTCCCACTATGCATTTGTCGCTCATATCTTATACCATAGACCTTATACTAGACCATGACCACATTTAACATCGAAACCGTTATTTCTCTGCTCACCCTTGATGAGAAGGTCAAGTTGATGGCGGGCGCCGACTTCTGGCACACCCAGGCGATTGAGAGGCTCAATGTACCTCTGATCCGTGTTTCTGATGGGCCAAACGGTGTGAGAGGCACAAAGCTTTTCAACGGGGTTCCTGCCGCCTGTTTCCCGTGTGGGACCGGGCTAGCTTCCACCTTTGACAAAGAGTTGATGCACGAAGCAGGGAAGTTGATGGCACTTGAAGCTAAACACAAGGGTGCACACGTTATTTTGGGTCCAACCTGCAACATGCAGCGTTCGCCGTTGGGAGGTAGAGGCTTTGAGTCCTTCTCTGAGGACCCGGTACTCTCTGGGCTTGCCACTGCTAGTGTCGTCCTGGGAATGCAGTCAAAAAATATCGCCGCCACCGTCAAGCACTATGTGTGTAACGATATGGAAATTGAGAGAAACTCTATTAACGCATTGGTCACCCAAAGAGCGTTGAGAGAGACCTACTTGATGCCGTTCCAGCTCACTATGAGAGATGCCGACCCGAAGGCATTGATGACTGCGTACAACAGGGTCAACGGCGAGCACGTGTCGCAGTCCAAGTTCTTGTTGCACGACATTTTGCGCGACGAATGGAAGTGGGATGGAATGGTCATGAGTGACTGGTTCGGCTGCTACTCCTTGAAGGAAGCCATGGACGCGGGGTTAGACTTGGAGATGCCAGGGAAGCCGATGATCAGAGTTCCAAAGTCCATAGCACACGCTGTCCAAGCCAAAGAGATCCACATCAATACTATTGATGACAGAGTCAGATCGGTTTTGAAGCTCGTGCAGTGGTGTCAAAAGTCGGGTATTCCGGAAAACGCCCCTGAAGACGCAGATAACAACACCCCTAAGACCTCTTCCCAGTTGAGAACGCTCGCTGCAGACTCCATTGTTTTGTTGAAGAATGAAAACAGTATCTTGCCATTGAAGCCGTCCGATTCCATTGCGGTGATCGGGCCAAACGCTAAGATTGGTGCCTATTCCGGGGGTGGTTCTGCCTCTCTTCGTTCATACTACACCATTACCCCGTACGAAGGGATCTGCAAGAGACACGGAAAGAATGTTCCTTACACCATCGGGGCCACTGCCAACAAGATGCTTCCGGCCTTGGGTCCACAGTTGACCCGTGATGACGGTTCGGTTGGCTTTGTGGGTAACTTTTATCTCGAGCCAAGAGGCACTGAAGGAAGGACCAAGATTGATTCGTTCAATCTTTCCAATTCTCACATGTTCTTGGTTGACTATGCGCACGAAAAGTTTGACAACAAGTTGTACGTAGACTTTGAAGGTACCTTCACCCCTGAGGTTACTGGGGAGCACGAGTTTGGTGCTGTTGTGTTTGGTGATGCTCAGATCTTTGTGGATGACACGTTAGTAGTTGACACCAAAATCAACCATACAAGAGGCGAGGCTTTCTTCTCCCAGGGTACTATCGAACAGAAGGGTCGCATCAGCTTGGAAAAAGACAAGGCATACAAGGTGAGAGTCGAATTGGGTTCCCCTGGCACTTCCGAGCATTACAAGGATATTGATCCTTCTGTTGCTGGTGCTGGTGGGATCCAGTTTGGTGCTATGGCCATTGTGGATCCCCAAATTGAGGTTTACAAGGCTATTGAGTTGGCCAAGAGCGTCGATAAGGTTGTTATGGTCGTCGGCCTCACCCAGGAATGGGAGTCTGAGGGCTATGATAGAGCAAGCATGAAGTTGCCAGGTCTTACCGACGAGTTGGTTACTGCCGTTGTCAAGGTTAATCCAAATGTGGTGGTGGTGAACCAATCAGGCACTCCAGTTGATCTTCCATGGCTTGACCAGGTTCCAGGCTTGGTGCAAGCTTGGTTCGGTGGTAACGAGTTAGGTAACGGTATTGCTGATGTTTTGTACGGCGATGTCAACCCGTCGGGAAAGTTATCTCTCTCCTGGCCAAAGAGAGTGGAGGACAACCCAGCCTTCTTGAATTCCAAGTCTAATAAGGGGCAAATGTTGTACGGGGAAGACATTTACATTGGGTACAAGTATTATGAAAAGGTGGACAGGCCAGTTTTATTTCCCTTTGGTTTTGGTTTGAGTTACACCAGCTTTAAGTTCTCGAATTTGAAAGTCGGGCAGGATGAAAAGAACTTTAATGTTTCCGTCGAGGTGAAGAATACTGGTGACAAGGCTGGCTCCACTGTTGCTCAGGTTTACGTCGGCGCTGTTGACTCATCGGTCGAAAGACCTGTCAAGGAGTTGAGAGAGTTCTCCAAGGTCAAGTTACAGAGCGGCGAAACAAAGACTATGAACATTTCCTTGCCAATCAAGTATGCCACCGCTTTCTTCGACGAGTATGAGGGTAAGTGGAGTTGTGAGAAGGGTGAGTACTTGGTCTCAGTCGGTGACTCGTCTGATAATGTTACTGTGAAGCAGAGTGTTATCTTGAAGAAGGGTTTCTTGTGGTCTGGTCTCTAGATATATGCTCGTTTTTGTAACTACAAGTACCAGTATAATTTATTACCCTTCCAACCCTTTATCTAAACAATTAAATTAGATTAAAATAATAATACAAACAAGAATAGAACCAAGCGTCAAAGATATCTAGCAGTATCTTAATCTTTTTAAACATCCTCCATCTCTGCATCCACATCCATCCCCGAGAGAAGCAACAACGTCTCGCCGTTCTCAATCACCTGCCACAGCTGAAGATTCCTGTACATCAAAATACAGTCGTCAAACATCCCCTGCGTGAACCCGCGCGCCAACACACGCTCGCGCACCATCGCCATCAGCAAGCGTTGCGCCATGGCGCCGTCCGCCCCTTCCCTCTTGGCAATGTCCTTGATGACATGGAGAATTCTCGTAGCCGAGCTCTGATCCTCATGAACAATATCACTCTGCTGCATCAAGGACGCCATCGACACATTGATCAATCTCAACGCCTCCTCCACGTCCTCAATACGTACCTCCGTGTCAAATCTGATTCTGGCCAACGCCTGCGCCATACGCAAGATCCCTAACAACGTTCTGGGGGTGGTCTGGGCAAACTTCTTGGTCGAATCCTTGTTTGTCTGCGACTCGCGTCTCATTCTGGTGTACTGACGAACAACCTCATCCGCGACGGTCTTTGGCACATTTGGTCTGTATGTGCGCGCGACCGAGATGTACTGTCTGATCGTCGCGGCATCTAACGGCTCAAAGTTCATCTCTGGGTGCCTGTTGTGCATGTGGACGTACGCGACGTGCTGGGCTAAACGCTCGTCAGAATCACGATCCGGGGTATCCAAGATCAAGAAAAGAATATCAAACCGTGACAACAACGCAGCGGGAAGGTTAATGTTCTCCACGGGACTGATGCGCGGATTGTAGCGCCCGTACAACGGGTTCGCGGCCGCGAGAATGGAAGTTCTAGCGTTCAAACTCGTGGTGATCCCCGCCTTGGAGATCGAAATCGTCTGCTGCTCCATCACTTCGTGGATTGCCGTTCTATCGTTGTCATCCATCTTGTCGAACTCATCAATGCAGCACACACCATTATCTGCCAACACCAAGGCCCCACCCTCTAAGACCATCTCATCTGTGACAGGATCCCTCATCACAGCTGCAGTCAAACCAACCCCAGAGGAGCCTCTGCCGGTAGTGTAAACCCCTCTTGGCGCCATCTTGGTGATCGACTTGAGCAACTGCGACTTCGCCACACCGGGGTCACCCATCAAACAGATGTTGATGTCCCCTCTGATTTTCATCCCGTCACCAATTTCTTTGGTGACACCACCCACAAGTAGCAAAAGCAACGCCTTCTTGACATCCTCGTGGCCGTAGATTTCGGGCGCAATCGAGCGCGCGAGACGCTCATAGATGCTCCCCTCCGCATTCAAGCGCGCAACCTCCGCACGCGCTTCCACCCCAAGCTCAAGGCTCTCATACTGCTTCTTGTGCTGTCTCACGTGCTGCGCCTCAAGATACGTGTCCGTGAGCAACCCCGCCTTGAGGGCTTTGAACCCAGTGTACTGTGCTGGTAAGAACACACCAGCAATGTCCACGATATCCCCAGGGTTCACTGTCCGCACCAAGTCCCCGTTTACGTGCACGCCCAACTGGCGCGGAATGTGACCAACTGGCACCTGGTCTGCAATTTCCTGGATGCGCACCTCCTGGAACGCACTGAACTTCGACGCACGCGTCGACATGAAGAGTTGGCCCTTGGTCTGGTTCTCCTGGCACTGAGGGGATGAACAATCTGAAAGTGGGGTAAAAGTGCGTGCATTGACCTCTTGGAAGATCTCGAACCCGCACTTGTCACAGGTGTAGGCGTTCACCAAAACTGACGGTTTGACGTCCGATACTCTGGTGACAATCCCCCTCACGGTAATGAGCTGCCCGAGGTAGTTACCTTTGACGTCGCGCACCGCCAAGGCCTTCCCCTTTCCACGGTACATGTCGGATAAAGGCTTGAAGTAGAGGCAGTAACGACGCGTCAACTTGGCTGGGAACATGTTATCATCGCGTGGCGCATCTAATCCTGCGGTCGCGTACTCATCGCGGTTCTCCGCTTCCAAGCGTGCGTTTCGCAATTTCCGCTGGTGGAGAATCACGTCTAACACGTCATCCTTATACGAGATGTCGACGGTGGCCGGCGGCATCAACTCATCGATGATTGCACTAAACAACTCGATGTAGTGATACGTGTTTTTGCAGATGTTGTCGACCAAAGAGGTCCCCTGGGTCCCGCTGGCGATCGTGTCCTCGTAGCTCTTTACGTCGTCGAGGTCGATGTACAAGGTCGACACTTCGCGGTTTGCCACGCGCTGCAACATACGCATGTATTTTGGGCCATCACCAACAACTTCCTCGGCTGCTATCGCGTCGATGTTGTGGTCGAACACCACCTCACGTGTGTCACCCTTGTAGTGCTCGAGGAAGTCCTTAATGGCCGTGCGGATCTCGCGGTAGTTGACATTGATCTGGATGGACGGCAAGATTGCCGATGTTGTGGACATAATGATGTGTATAGATAGATGGTAGATGTCAATATGAAATAGTTCAGAAATAAAGATAAAGTATCAAACACGAAATATAGGATCCCGGACACGAGAAGAGGCGACAGGTTTTCCTCCGACGCGTCATGCGCGCAATATACCTGATCGGGGAATTTCCCAATGCGGTAAAAATCAAACAAGGGTACAGGTATATGAGCTAATACAGATTAAAATTAGCGTAGTTGAGGTAATCATTAATGTGCTTTTAACAAATAATAAGTTTTAGTTGAGGGTAAAAAATATAGATATAATGATAAAATTAGTCATTGGATACCAGAGGGGTTAAACGTGATTCTCACGCCCTAATATCTTGGGCATAGGTATTTTGATCTCATAATCCAGTCAGGAATTCGCAGCCTGCTCACACGGTCAGCTGGTAAATAGTATCTCACCTGATAATTGGTATCTATATAGACTACGAAGGTATCACTGTTCATACGCTGTACCTCTAAAAAGAGGCTTCATTCCAACCTTGTGCCGCTCTCGGTATTCTACCTCCTCTCAAGAAACACGCTCATGTTAAACTCCCCGCCGGGAACGATCAAGCATTCCCCCTTGGAACCGTATCTCACTCTGACCAAGCCTACCACCTCGTCACCAGATGTCAGATCCTCTTCATACGACGTGGTCAAGGACGAACTGGCCTGAATCGCCTGGATGCTGTTTTCAATGATTTTGATGGTTTTAGCCAGTAGCATGGGGGTCAATGTTTCCGCTTCTCGTCTCTGTTGCTCGCTAAGAGGAAATGTGGCATCTGTCTGAGTGGGTTCGTAGGACCAAGCACAGATAAGCTCACCCTGGACAGTGAAGACCACTGCGCTTCTAAACTGGTGCGACGCGGTGGACGTCACTAGTTTGGTTCGGGAGAGCTGGGCCAAAAGAGAGGAGGATGGCAAGGGCGCTAAATGAGACATAATAACGAATGATGGTGTTGGATAGGATTGACAGTCAATCTCTGTTATTGATATGTAGCTGATGCATATGCCGCTTTAATTTTCAAGATCTGTCTGAGTTTGGCTTGCTCAACTCACGCACCACAGCTACCCCGGGGCTGTCGCCCTGCCAAAACGACAGTTGCGACAAAACGATCTTGTATGGATGTTTGTCAAAGAGGAGTAAAATGCAAAAAGAATTAAGTGGCTGAAAGTAAGCCCGAACCTTGAAGCACGTTTGCCCTCCAGACAAATCTTTAAGATGAGAAATTTCTTTCTACAAGCCCGTGTGGTAAGATCTATGCTGCTTAAATATGTAGCTTAAACTAACTTGTATTGCTAGGCCACAGGAGTCTGAAGTTTGGGTAAAATTACGTATCAATGTTATTATTAGAACTATTCCTGTCTAATGGGTGGCTGAAAAGATACTCCAAAGTCTCAAGTTCGTGTTTACCCTACCTTTGGCTGCATGAAGCGTATAACCGTACTCGTCTCTTCTATACTTGTCTTTTCCAGTTTACCCCAACATGTCTGTCGCTGAATCCCCTTACGTCACCCTCATCTCTTCGGACAACCACCGTTTTATCATCGACCGTGAAGCGGCGATGGTATCATCCACGTTGAAAAACTCCTTCAGCTACGACTTCGAAGAAAACGCCACCAACTCGATCAAGTTGCATGAAATCCACGGGACGCTCTTGGAAAAGGTCGTGGAGTACTTGTACTACAACCTCAAGTACCAGAATAGGGTGGAAGAGGTCCCTGAGTTTAACATTCCGACGTCGATGGCGTTGGAGTTGTTGATGGCTGCCGATTACTTGGATGTGTGAAATGGGAGGACCTAGCCCAGGGTGGTGAAACTGCCGGGTGTTTGGCCAAAGTCCCTCTGGAGGCATAAGCGTGGATCGGTTTCCCTGGAAAAATGTAAGACCGGAAAGAATTACTAATCATTCACATGTGTGGACGGTCTTGGTATTTCTGGCCATTTATAACTGAGTTCCGATGCGGCAAGAGATCAGCTATGCGGATATTACTCTTCGTGGGTCGTCATGTGGCCAGAAGGGGCCAGCCTAAACTTCAAATATTCATGGGAGACTCTGTGCGAGCAATTGAACCTTAATATGTAAAACAGAATCAATCGTTAACGGTCTTATCTGATAGATTTTGCAGAGTAGTTTATACTTTCATAGGAGTGTAAGAGGCGATAGAAGGTGATAAGAGCAATACTGGATTAAATAGATTAGGCTACGCGTCTTTAGAATGACGAGGAACGAAAGGGACACCATGCAACATGCACTAACTGTTACTGATAACATTAAATTCTTCAATATCGATTGATTAAGGTATTACGCCTAGAGGGTGTGTTTAACAAGCGCATATAAGGATACAGGGGGCAGACTCAATAGATAACGGAACTATTGACTAGACACAGGGTTTCGCAAATCAATCTCTTTCACTCGGGAAGAGGCGACCAAGGTGGGGGTTAGCACTGGTTAATAAAGTGCATTGCAGGACGGATTAGTAGCGCCAATTAGCCTTTTGTTAGTGGGAAATATCAAGGAGGATCGAGTATTAACAGGGCCTAATCCTTGGCTCGGCCAAGCTAATAGATTACTCCACGATAAACCAAAGAAATCAGCTCACCCCTAACCATTTATAAGTTGGATTATTATTTGGCAGCTCGTGAGGAATGATAGGATCCGGTGGTACCACTTGTTCGGGGATGAGAAACGTACTGCGAGTTAGATTCATTCTAGAGACGAAAAAAGCGTCTTTAAATTAATAGGGGTAAACCCGAGATTATGATGAAGGTTGTTTAAATCGCGCTCTAAAGGCGGTTATAGAGCAACCGATAACAGCTCTGAGGAGCCTTCGATAATCATACAGGAGCCCCTCACGTCACTAGTCCTGGTAGTCAGGGCCGGTGCCAGATTTATACCACCCAAACCTTATTTCTATTTGATCAACCTCATTCGCCTTTTGCCATAACAATAGTAACACCCAAAGATTACCCCTTAATAGAATTACTACAGATTCTAGTACAGGAAGGGCTCGGTTTAGCCATTATTCTGGTCTTTCCCGTTTAACATTCTCACCCAAAACAATTACGCCATGCCATATCGGGCAACTGTTGCTGTACGAGCCGCGCTCCTGCACGCTGACGACATCGAGGCGGAGACACAGGAGCCGTCACGGGAGGCCTCGAGCCAGATTGCTGTTCTTGCGGGCTTTAAGAGGTGCTACATTTTTCTCCTATATCGCATCTACATTACCTCTATTTCATCTACGCTACCCAGAACCTTTAGATTTACCATGTCTCACATAAAATCTCCGGATATTCCGATTGACCAGTTATCCCTCAATGAGGGCGTGGACTTGCTCCACGACATCCCCCAGGACTCGTCCCCATTGCTCACCCACAGGTACGAACAGTGGAGCTCAATTCTCCTCAAGTACCAGAATTTTGTAGACGGCTACCAGAGCCTTGCAGCACTGACCGTCAAGCATTTGGAGAAGGTGAGCAAGCAGTTGATGCTTGACACGCAGTTGCCCCATTTCGATGACGCCACGCAAATTTCCAGCGTACAGGCGGACCTGAAAGCAAACGCTGCCACCGCAACCACCCATAACCCCACTGCTGTTGAGGATGGCATTCACGGTTTCTTTGAATCCTTAAAGCGGATGACTTCTGAAAATTTGTTGAAAGCTACAGAGTTTGAAAACAACATCCAGACCCAGGTGTTGCCTGAGATCAAGACGCTCATTGTGGACATTGCAAACAAAAAAAAGCAGTATCAGAGCGACGCCAACAAGCAAGCCAAGGAGTTGCAGCGGTTGGTGCTTGCCACCACCAAGGATGTGAGCAAGTTGCAAGAGTCGGTGCGCATGTACGAAGCCTCCCGGACTCAGGCAGTCAAAATCGACTTCCGGTCGGATCCGTACATCGTCAAACGGCTGATCATGCACGACGCCAATATGCAGATCAAGCAGGAAAACGTCAATGTTGAGAATTCTGTTAACGATGAGTTAAATTTTGAGGTATTTGAAAAAAACATCATCGCGACGCTAAAGAAAAATTTCCAGTTGTTAAGTAGCTACAATACGGAGTTTTTCCAGACCACCATGGCTGGCGGTATGACTGCCGCCAACGAGGATTTTGCAGCCATGTCCGACATGTTCGAATGGGGGCGCTTCCAGGAGCACCACCAGAATGAACTCTTGTCGAACAAGGACAACACCCACGCAGGCGCGAACACTAAGAAGAACCTCGATATGGTGGCGTTTGCGAACCAGAACCACGTATCTACCGAGCCCATCTTGGAGGGCTTGTTGCTCCGAAAGGACCGTAATCCCGTCAAGAACATTGGCAAGACTGCGTATATCTCTGGCTACTACGTCATCTCCAAGTCCAAGTACTTGTTTGAGTACAGCTCAAACTCTGAGACTGATGCCTCGCCGCAACCCAATGCCACGTACTTCTTGCCCGACTGTAAGTTGTCGCACTATGTGCCCAAGAAGAGCGAGACGGGCAAGCCTGTGCGCCGGCGCAAGTTTGTGTTGGAAGGCAAGGACTCGACGTCGTTTGTGTCTAGCATCATGGCGCACAAGAAGCTGTTAGTGTTGAAGGCCTCCAACGAAGAGGATATGCTTATCTGGTTCAACATCTTGAGCGAGGCTACTGGCTTGATGATGAGCGCCGAGGAGGAGCGCTCACACGTGGTTCATCCTACCTCTCCTGCTACTGACGCCGTGGGAAATCTCAGCAGCGTGTTGAGCGACTCAACCTCTGCGTCTCCGGTCACACCATAATGTGATCTTTTAATACTATTTTTGTATATGGATTAGTCTAATATTAGTTGTGATATCTGTATGGATAGATTTGTGTATGTGAATCTGAAAAGTGGCTCTGGTGGCATCTATACTATCTGCTTGTTTATTTCTAGGGTCGAGAACTTTGATTTTAGTTAACATAATTAGCTATATAAATATTAACTGGTAGTTAAACGCAGCTATATATCTTTGTATATCTATAATTTTCACTATTTGTAATATATAATATAGAAAGAACTAAACCTGAGTTTTTAAATTAAAGAGACATTAACTGCCAGTTTATCTATTAATCCAATTTCTATAAATAGAAATATTGTGATACAATGAAAAATATGTTTTTATGCAAGATGTTATATCGTTCACAAATATCACTAACATATGTATATACATATACACCTGTAATTAAATATAAACATAAAATATAATATACAACACGTAGGCTCATTACATCAGGCCATGCCTTCTACCGATTTGAATTCAAACTCGAGTTCCGGGTCTGCGTAGCGCGCCGTGTCAACGGCACCAAACACCCATACCATTTTTTCTCGCACACCCATAGAGAGAAATACCTTCCACCTTTAACCGTAGTGAATTAGTATCAGACTAACTTCGAAAGGAGCTGAATAAACGCATGGAGCTAACCTAAATATGAATATTTTAGGGTCCATCCCTTATATTACCAGCCATGCACAACACCTCGGACCGCGGAAGCCGCGGCTAAGTACATACGCCAACGGAGATGCCCGACCACCCCAACACACAGCACAAAATTCATTGCTAAAAATCTCTTCTTCCACGCTAAGTGATCGAAATTTACGGTAAATATTCGTCAATAACAGCAACAATGCGCGTTCCTTAGTTATTTGAAAATAAAATCTAAGCGTAGGCTGAAGAAAAATCAATGTAACGAATACTTAAACCTGCCTTATTGCCATGGACATCCCCGAGTACGCGGCGTTACAAACAGCAAAACTTAAGGTTCAGGAGACGTTCAAGAACGATTTGCGGGGAACCTCCTGACTCTCGCATTCCATCCATCCGACCTTTCACTTCGCCGCCAAGTATAAATAGTCTGTATCCTGGAACCAATTCTTGCACCTTCCCCAACCTATACTTTTACGCTTGTCCCGGACGAAAATTTCACCTGCATAATCTTCAGCGAGCCTAGTATTCAGATCCTTCTCGCAACAAAGCATTCCAACTCATTCCAACGCATTAAACACATTCCATGTCTCGAGTTATTGCATCCGACCACGTACTCATTGGGAGCGAAATTGTCCCAGCGACAGTTATTTTTTCGGTGGAATCGGGAAAGATCCTCAACATCTACAAGGAGGTGCTTTCCTTAGATTCCCCCGTCTTGAGCAGATACGATGTGGCCGAGTTCCGCGACGTTTCCCCGTTGCATGTGCTCCCGGGGTTGGTGGATGCCCATGTGCACTTGAACGAGCCCGGTAGAACCGAATGGGAGGGGTTTGCCACGGGTACAAAAGCTGCGGCAGCTGGCGGGGTCACCACCGTGGTTGACATGCCGTTAAACGCGATTCCGCCGACAACGACGCTCGAAAACTTCCACATCAAGCTTGAGGCAGCCAAAGGCCAGACCTGGGTGGATGTGGGGTTCTGGGGCGGGTTAGTTCCAGATAACCTCGAGGACTTGGTTCCGTTGATCCAGGCGGGCGTGCGAGGGTTCAAGTCGTTCTTGATTGAGAGTGGGGTCGACGAGTTCCCCGCAATCTCCCTCGCACATATTTCTGCAGCGATGGAAAAGGTTGCAGACTACAAGACTTTGCTCATGTTCCACGCGGAAATGGAGCCTGCCGAACCTGTTGCGGCGAACGCCACAGACCCAACCCTCTACTCGACCTTCCTCGAGTCTAGACCCGATTCGTTTGAAACCACAGCCATTGCAGGGATCATTGGGTGCGCCGCCAAGAACCCTACCGTGCCGCTCCATATTGTCCATTTGGCGACCCACGAGGCGGTGCCGATGATTGTCCGGGCGCAGCAGCAGGGCTTGAAGGTCAGTGCCGAAACGTGTTTCCACTACCTTTCTTTGAGCGCTGAGACCATCCCAAACTGCTCCACGCACTTCAAGTGTTGTCCACCTATCAGAACCGAGGGCAATAAGCAGTTGCTCTGGAAGGCGTTGCGCGACGGCGTCATCCAGACGGTGGTGAGCGACCATTCACCTTGCACGCCAGAGTTGAAGGGCTTGGAAAGAGGTGATTTCATGGAGGCCTGGGGCGGGATTGCCTCTGTAGGGTTGGGATTGCCGATTATGTACACCGAAGGACTCAAGTTGTCTCCTCCTGTTTCGCTCGTGGAGATTCTGCGGTGGACCTCGACCAACACCGCCAAACAGGTTGGGTTGGGCCACCGTAAGGGCCAGATCAGCGTGGGCTACGACGCGGATTTGGCGATTTTTGATCCAGCCGCCAGTCATAAGGTGGAGAACGCCAGAACCTTCTTCAAGAACAAGTTGACCGCCTACGACGGACTCGATTTACAGGGCAGGGTCACTGAGACGATTGTCAGAGGAAACACTGTATTTACTCTCGCTGACGGCCATTCTAAGACTGCCTTGGGAGGTTTGATCTTGGAGCCAAGAGTGGACTAGAAGGTACAACCAGGAATAGTGATTTTATGCATTGTAAGCGGGTTGAATGGAAAATGTGCTCGGTTCCTGGATATTGACGTACGGTTATATGTAACTTGGAATGGATAGACAGGAATAGGGCCAAATCGATCCAATGGTGACCTACTTTCTAACGGACCACAAATCAACAGTGTTGCATACTGATTTTCTGTGTAGAAATATATCTCATTGACGTTACAGTATCGTACACGGAAGCCACTGGCCACCTTTTGAGAACCCCCCCTCGTCCATACCGCTCAATTTACCTTTATTTTTTATTCATAATTCAAAAATAAGTTATACAACGGGATTCCTATTTATATAAACCAGCCTTTGCATCCTTCCGCTTCACGCATTCCCGATCGGTAAGCCCTGAGCCATTTTTCCTGACAGGATCGACCTGTAGCTAAGTCTAAATCTGTAGCCCTATTCCATACTTCCTCCTCTTATTGCCCCGTCCACATACACCCCACACATACGATTATTCACATCATGCATTCGTGGAAGAGAGGGTTGCGCCACCCTCCCCTTAAATTCCACACAATAAGACTCAAGAGCGACGCTAAACGAGAGATTCCGGTGATCAACCGTCCAAAGAGTCCGTTCAGATACAACTCCACCAAGCCGCTCTACGAGCCAAACTTCCGGCCGGCATTATACCGTGACGTCACAGAGAAACTCATACCCAAAAAACCAAAGTTACCCTCGCCATGGGAAGTGACATACTCCGTTAAGCCCGACCGGAAGACGCCAAAGTCATACGTCCAAGATGAGCTGCCGACTCCCGGACCTCCGGTGTTTTCCGCACCGCAGCCGCCTTCGAACACAGATCGTGAGCGGATGTTGCAATTCATCTTGCAAAGTCCACTTCGGGTGCTCAACACCCCAGTTCCCTCTGCTGTCCCGGCAGCCGAGGAGCCAGCCATATGGAACGAGGAGGAAAAGATTGTGTTGCCAACGGACGGGATTTCCACTGAGAGGGTGTATATGACACCAGAAGTGATTGAGTTCATCCCGTGGCTCGATGGCCAGTGGCTCAAGCACCTCTTGTCGCAGCACGGAGGCCCGAAAACTCGCATCAAGCTCAGCCCGAGATGCTGGTTTATCACGGAAGCGGACCAGCATGTGCTTAAAAACGTGCTCTGGGCCATATCGGAGAGACAAGCATATATCAAGACGCATTCCTTGTATATTAATCTCAAATCACAAGAGGAGCTAGACCGACTCACAGGCGATAAGATCCAACTTCACACGTTATACCCGTTGAGCCGGATCCTCGAGGGTGTACCTCAGAGCCACTACGCCTTTACCGTGAGAGAGACGTCGCGGAAAAAGTCCTATCTGGGTTACAAACTCACGCTTCAAGTTTGTTCCTATGACGGCTCTGACACGCGCAAGTTTGAGAAACAGATCCGGCTGATGCTTGCAAAACATGAGTTAGAGCTGGTATTGAGGCATGGAAAAAAGAAGATTTACATCTAGGAGTTAACATAGCATAGAAATGGTTTAGGATTCGAATAAGTCAATAGAAAGGTTCTCGGACATGGTAGGATCTAGAAGGGAGGCAAGAAAGGAGGTATTGATTTGTGGAGTATCCTGAATACCAAAAACGTGTACAAAGTACAACCAATTAAAAAAAGCATAGACGTGGCCACCAAAATTTTTAGACCGAGTTCACAGCGAGGAATGTATAGCGTGGGGGTGTAAGAACTAATCCGCCAGGATTGGGAACTAGAAGGCGGGGTGGGTAAAGGCTAGAAAGTAGAGCCAACGAGTTTGAAAGGATCAAAACAGGTTGAACCATCAACTACAAAAGCTTTTTTTAGAATATTTACATCACGAAAGATATAACTCACTTTTAACTAGGATGGAAAGCCTCTATTTAGTGTTTTAATAAGAAAAATAAATCAAAATATATGTAACGAAACACAACAATCCTGCTGAAACATAAGGTAGCAAATCTAAATATTAACATGTGCCAGTACACTCTAAGCTCAGCTACTGGATCACATTCCCAATCATGACAGCTGTGTTCGATACTCCTTCCTTCAGAATTCAGTCTTTAGAACTCCTTCCTAACTCAGACACTTAAATAGAAGTATCTCCAAGCACCAAACCCTATATGCAACCCCATCGTGCTATAAATCACACCCTGCGTAAATATCAGCCCTAACTGCATTACGTGAATTTTCTCCGACGCTCGATGCGCTTCCACGCGGGTCAAAATAAAAATACGTCGCAAATTGATCTCACCAGATATCCTCAACGACCCCCATACACAATGGCAGCTACTCCGTCTAACGCCACGTTCAAAAACAAAGAGAAGCCGCAAGAGGTCCGCAAGGGCAACATCTTGGCTGCGCGCGCGGTGGCGGATGCCATCAGAACCTCGCTCGGCCCGAAGGGCATGGATAAGATGATCAAGATGGCGAATGGCCAGGTGATTATCTCCAACGATGGACACACCATCTTGAAGCACATGGCCCTTTTGCACCCGGCAGCCAAGATGCTTGTGGACGTTTCTGCCGCGCAAGACGTCGAGGCTGGTGACGGGACCACTACGGTGGCGATCCTTACGGGCGCCTTGTTGGGCGCTGCGGAGAAATTGTTGAAGAAGGGGATCCATCCTACAATCATCGCCGAGTCGTTTCAGCGTGCCGCCAGACGTTCCGTCGAGATCTTGTTAGACATGTCACACATGATTTCGTTGAGTGACCGTGACGCGTTGATCCGCGCCGCCTCTACGTCTTTGTCTTCTAAGATCGTGTCGCAACATTCCGGTTCGTTGGCGCCGTTGGCCGTGGATTCGGTCTTGAAGGTTGTGAACGAGGATGCCACCAACGTTGACTTGAACGACATCCGCTTGATCAAGAAGGTCGGTGGGACTATCGACGACACTGAGTTGGTTGACGGCGTGGTTTTGACCCAGAACGTTGTCAAGAACGCCGGCGGCCCCACCAGAGTTGAAAAGGCAAAGATTGGCTTGATTCAGTTCCAGTTATCACCGCCAAAGCCGGACATGGAGAACAATGTGGTTGTGAACGATTACAGACAGATGGACAAGATCTTGAAGGAGGAACGTGCCTACTTGTTGAACATCTGCAAGAAGATCAAGAAGGCCAAGTGTAATGTGTTATTGATCCAGAAGTCGATTCTCCGTGACGCTGTCAATGATCTTTCGTTGCACTTCTTGTCCAAGTTGAATATCCTTGTCATCAAGGATATTGAAAGAGAGGAGATCGAGTTCATTGCCAAGTCTACCGGGTGCAAGCCCATCGCTGATATCGACTCCTTCACCGAAGATCGATTGGGGACTGCCGACTGCATCGAAGAGGTTGAATCCTCTGGCTCCAAGATTGTCAAGATTACTGGCATCCACAAGTCCTCCACCTCCAAGCCGACGGTGTCTGTTGTCGTGCGCGGTGCTAACAACTTGGTATTGGATGAGGCTGACCGGTCGTTGCACGATGCCTTGTGTGTCGTCCGCTGTTTGGTGAAGGAGAAAGCGTTGATTGCCGGTGGCGGTGCCCCTGAAATCGAAATCTCGCGGACCTTGATGAAAGAGGCGCGTGAGTTGATTGGTGGGGAGCAGTTCTGCTGGAACGAGTTTGCCGAGGCGTTGGAGGTTATTCCAACCACGCTTGCGGAGAACGCTGGGTTGAACCCAATCCAGGTCGTCACTGAGTTGAGAAAGAGACACGAGATGGGCGAGCGTGAGGCTGGGATCTCCGTCAGAAGAGCTGGCGCCACCAATACCTACACTGAGCATGTCTTGCAGCCGGTCTTGGTCAGTACCAGTGCCATCACCTTGGCGGCCGAGACCGTCAAGTCTATCTTGAGAATCGACGACATCGCCTTCAGTCGCTAAGCGGGTGATATGTATATTAGACAGCAATAAAAGATTAAATAGAGTTGCAAACAAGCAATATAAGGTTGTGCGGAACAAACTGTAAGGGATAAAAATTGAAGTGATACGGTCGAGGATGGGCCAAAATAGGAGGAAGAGTATAAGTATGAATATGGCACGGAGAGATGAGGAAACATTTACGGGGCTGAATGAAATTACGAAACAGGCGAAGAGAGTCTGATGAAACGCAAATCATGAATTATTAAAGCGCCGGATATCTATAAGAGTAGTTGAAGGGTACTTGACATCAAAATATATACATCCTTCTGTGTATTCCTGCATCTGCTCGGCTTATCTCTTTAAAGCGTCATTCATATCAGGATTCCTTCAACGCTACATCACTCTTTATATAATATTGAATGGATGATTTCCCTTAACTCATTCTGTCCATTATTTCCAATTCCATAAAATAACATTCGTATTTTTACCTGAAATACCAACGCTAGATTATAGCCTTGTCAGAAGTACTCCATATAATTCTGCTCAAGACTTCCTCTCCTATCGAATCTCTTTAAAACAAACTCCATATGTTATATTACAATACTATATGCACAGCTTGAGGGGCAACACCACTTAGCTCGTTGGTGCTACGCACTTACAGTTAATGTCCCCTCGGCGGCTTCTTCATCAACGCCATGGTATTCTCCACCCACCCCATCGCACCACCCTCCATCGCCAACACATCGTACACTGACTTTACATCGTGTTTGTCCTTCTCATACCCGATGATGGCGGCATTGCGGGTGCTCGGAATCCGCAACATCTCGCGCTCCACCTTCCATCCCACTTGTTTCGCCACAGCCTCCACATGGTCCACAAGGGCTGCGTAGGCGGACGAGGAGTTTGTCCCGTTCTTCTGCTGCTCGGCCTTCTGTGCGGTGTCGAGCTTGCGTGGGGGGTACCGGATCCTGGCACCCGATAGCGCGTGCGAGCAGCACGGAATGACCATGAACGGGTAACCCAAAAGCGGAATCCAGCACGTCAACTCGTCCGAATGGTTACCGATGATGAACGTATTCGCCGGATACTCTGCCACGTCTACAGAACTGTTGTTGAGTAAACTGGCCGACGAATAAAACGCCACAGCGGGTACGTTTGTGTTGGGGTCCTGGAACGGCACTTGGAACACTTGGCCGTTATCCGTGACCAGCGGCGCCAATTCTTTGACGGCTGGGTGCGGTCTTACAAGCACCGACGGCACTATTACTTGCTCTTTCAAACAGTTCTGAATGTTTTCCGGGAAGGTTCTCCAGGACTTTCGTGCACGCGCATCCATCCCGATGCCTGTGTAGCCTTCAGAGGCCAAAAGATACACTAAAATCCCGTTCCCGCACCCGAGATCACGGTACTCAAATGAAGTCTTGCCCTCAGGGTAGATCTTCGCCCAGAGTTCCACCAAGAAAGCCGCAATAGCAATATCCTCAAACACGTGTTTCCTAGGATCGGTGGACTCGGCCCAATTTTCCACCAAGTGCAGCGAGTACTTCTTTTTCAACGCGATGTAGCGATCCTGGAAGGCGACCTTGGAGACGACCAAATCGTGGTTTACACGCTTTGCGTATCCATTCTTGACCCCCTTAGAGTGCTTCATCGCCGTCTGCATCAAGTTGTACGCGATTCGGATCGCTCTGGCACCATGTTCAAGCGCTCGCATCGCCGCCACCACAGCGGGGTCCACGTGCCCAAAAGGCAAATAGTGCACCGAGAGACTGCCCTGATGGAAGAGAATTCCTACTGCAGTAACAGGCGGTAAGTAGAACGGAATGTCCTCTTCCCTCTCCACGTGCGGGACATACACAACCAACAAAGAGTCGTCCACATCAGATGCTTGTCGCAACACAAGACATGTCTGGTTAATGATATAGTCTTTAAAGGGGTTGCGTGGAATGATGCGTCTGACCACCTCGGTGTCCATTTCAAACAGCATCGCCACTGGTACCGTGCGGAAAGCCACATCGTCCAAGTTATGCTGAAGCAAAACCTCTCCCTTTTCTGACTGGATGTCCGGCTTTGTGTGTACCAATTCGCTCACAAAGCTGGCGGCAGGATGGTACTTGTTTTCTTTCAAGATATCGGTGCGGAGGATGATGGTGGAGTTGATGTTGGGCTCACGGATTAAGTTGTTCATCGCCGTGAGGAAGTGTGCGGCACCAAACTCCACCGGTGCCTCAAAAATCCCCACCCACTGAGGGCCAAGCACAGATTCCTCCTGAAGGATGTTAGGCACGTCGCTTCGGAACGTCTTTGAGACCATGATGATTGGGTGGAGGTAAAGAGATTATATCTAGATGTTGGTTCATTTTGATATCATACTGCATGTAGCTACAGTTTTTTTTTTCTCAGGGCACATGCAGGAGAGTCATCCGTACTGGAAGGAATACCAACCTGAAAAAGTTTGGGAAAATTGCAGTGATCAATAATTAATGATTGGTCAACACGAAAATTTGTAGCCAGCATTCCAGGCCTGATATAGTATACTCACCAGGGTAGAGCTCAAAAAAGAGTGGCCTAATCTAGTGGATCATTGCAGAAATAGGGGAAACGGAATTCAGTGTGGCACCAACTTAGTGTAGGATAGACTACGCTCTCTCATCTCTGTTGGGATATAAATCAGTATTGATGTACAACATGACATGGAGTATGGAGAAAATAGCCTGTTACGTTTCTTTCGTCATATTTTATTAATATATTTATAGATACTTTAAATCACTACCCTGCTCATTCCATGCACTCCCATCACAGCTCACTCAGTTCTCGCATCGCTCGGTGCAGGAGGGCTGACATAAGCAACTGCCCCATCTGTTCGGCTACACAAGCGTAGATATCAAGCTCCCCTCCCCTTGAACTCATCAGCCTCACAATCTACGCATCAATCATGGCCACATCATCTTCCCAGTTCCAACAGTAAGTACCCCTGCCTTCTAACAGACAGTACTAACAGCGCAGACTCGAAAAATTGGGCGAAGGTACGTACGCGACGGTGTATAAAGGGAGAAACCGCTCCACGGGGACGCTTGTAGCGTTGAAGGAAATCAATTTGGACTCTGAGGAGGGAACCCCGTCGACTGCGATTCGCGAAATCTCGCTCATGAAGGAGTTGAAACATGAGAATATTGTCACCTTGTACGACGTCATTCACACCGAGAACAAGTTGACCTTAGTGTTTGAGTTCATGGACCAGGACTTGAAGAAGTACATGGACACACATGGGCTCCACGGAAGTGGCGCCTTGGACCCAAAGGTTGTCAAGTCTTTCATGTACCAGTTACTCCGTGGGATCCTGTTCTGCCACGACAACCGTGTGTTGCACCGCGACTTGAAACCACAAAATTTGTTGATCAACGCGAAGGGCCAGCTAAAGCTCGGTGATTTCGGGTTGGCACGTGCGTTTGGGATCCCCGTCAACACCTTTTCCAATGAGGTGGTGACCTTGTGGTACAGAGCACCAGATGTGTTGATGGGCTCGCGAAACTACACCACCTCCATCGACATGTGGTCCGCCGGGTGCATCTTGGCCGAGATGTTTACCGGAAAGCCGCTTTTCCCGGGCAACTCTAATGACGACCAGTTGTTGAAGATTTTCCGTCTCATGGGCACCCCCAGTGAGCGCTCATGGCCGGGTATTTCGCAGCTCCCGAACTTTAAGCAAAACTTCAAGGCCTTTCTTCCACAGGATTTGCGTGTGATTATCCCCAACATGGAACCCTTGGCGTTCAACTTGTTGCAGTCGTTGTTGCAGATGAGACCGGAGGCCCGCATCAGCGCTCGACAGGCCTTGCAACATCCGTGGTTTGCCGAGTTTAACCAGCCGATGGTTCCGCAAAACTACCTGCAGCAGCAACAACAACAACAACAGTATTACGAATAGTGACAGGGTGGAAGTGACCGTAACTGGCAGCAAAGCGCACAAAGGCGGTGGGAACGGTACGAACCAGGTGCCAGGATACCCACATAACGTAGAATAGGTTGCACAGAGTGAAATATTAATTAATCAATGTGTATGAACCAGTACGGTAAACCAAGGTGGCGCATCTCACGGATATCTTTGTTGTTAAAGCACCATCAGCGCTACAAATAGTGGTCTGAATAGGCTGCTGTTTGAATATGCTCTATAGATGTATATAAATATAAAGAATCAGCTGAACGAGTCAAGAATTGAGCCTGGAGTTTCCACATGCAGAGCGAACGCGCAGTCAACTATGTCCAATAGGCATCTTGCACGGACCGGCAATGTGCTACGGTACTGAGACACGCTCTTTTATTCCTGGAAGGAATACTCTCGTTCGACTTTGGAAATTCTGGTAGTGTAGTTCTCATACCACTGAGCTTTGCCCTTCCTCTGCGCTTCTAAGTGCTCCGATTCTCGTTTCCATGCCCTGATGTCCTCCAAGGTCTCCCAATATGAAATGGTGATGCCAAACCGAACAGGTGTGTGACCATCTTTGCCGGTGGTGGTTGCTGTATCTCTGACACTTTCGACGCCCAAAAATCCCTTTTGGATGGTGGCGAGCTCAAGCATTCTATCTCCCATAGCGTCGTATTCGGCAACAAGCTGTGGATCGTCCGTCTTCAAGTTGGAGCTGAAAGAAACTGCATAGTATGGGGGCTTCATGGTAGTGATAGGTGTTTTGTTAATGACTATATAGAAGGAATTAGGGGCGTTCTAGGAAGAGAAGTAGCGGGAGAGAGCCACAATCCTGTTAAGTGTGGTAGAAGCATGACTAAGGCCCCTGCATGATTGGCTGTGACTCAGACCGCCATAAACGAGCTAACAGTGTTACGAGGGCGGGGTGATACAGAGGTCTGTGCAGTGTATACAGAAATTACAAAAGGTTTAAAAAGCAGTAACCGGACGCCTATTTTTCTGTTGAGATTCAGGGGTAGATTAAAATAAATATTATAGAAATGGAATAACACTATTGTACCGTCAGGTCTTCTGCAGTTTGGTCAAACTCATCAATCCTCCGATATAGTGTAACGGCTAGCACGGTTCGCTTTCACCGAGCAAACCCGGGTTCGACTCCCGGTATCGGAGTTATTTTTACCATTTTCTTTCTGGATGGACCCCAGGTCAAGGGTGGATTTAAAGTAATACTGCAAGGTTGTGTAAATCAATAGGGACTCCATCTAGACTAACTAACTGGTAAAAGTGAAAACACGCCTCTAAACTAGAAGCAAAGGGTAGAGTATGCTCAAAAGCTGTCTATTGCATTCCGAGCCATGCTAACTTCAACATATCTTTTCACTGGAGGCAAAAAATAATGCGATTTCTGTGGATCGAACACAGGACCTTTAGATCTTCAGTCTAACGCTCTCCCAACTGAGCTAAAGCCGCCAAGAGTTATGAGGAATAAAAGAGTAACTTCCCTTGTCAAAATGAGACAGGGACATAAAAATCCGGTATCATGTAGCACACTTACCAGGACTGCATTCTATACCTTAACTACACTACCCTCCTGTTGGAAAAAAGCGCCACTATCCTAGAATCATCTTTCCATACCTTCAGAGAGAGACCATCTCCAGGAGTTATATTATTAATGATCATTGACTATTTGGAACGATATACAAGCTTAACATACTTAGTTACTATGACTGCAGATTCAAATATAAGCTTCTCTCTAGCCAGATAGCCAATTCTCTTAACTGAGGTTGAGCAGTTAAGTGATTTACCTCCGGGAATATAATGTAGATGAATGTTGTTGAAATCTGTCAGTAGGTAAAGAGGTTTGATATTTGAAGTCACCGCACGTGCTTACGTGTGTCTCAAATATACCATAATCGTCAATATATGAGAGAAACTAATAGTTAATCAAATACCAAGCTATTTTAATTACTGTCTTACTCTATATACCTCCGACATTCTTGTGGAAAATCAACTGCATCGCCATGGTCCCCTCTTTTGAATCACTAATTCATACCCATATGTGTCTCTTACACCTCTTCCCTGTTCATCTAATTCTCTAAACTTACGCGGCAACCTAAGTCCCCGATCACCTTCCTACAACCAGTTATACAAAAGAAGTCGTTATGAAAATACCCCGGAGGACAAACAAACTATACAAAATACAACGGAAATAACCTACTTAGTGGAACCGCCTTCCGACTCATAAACACTCGGGGTGGCACTAGCATAATGGCTACTATCCGTACCGTACACCCCTTCGTCCTCCTCGTCAACATCGTATCGCAATTCTTTGCCAAAGTCGTGGTAACCATCGTTGTTGACATCGTCCTCGGTCAAACGGATCGCCAGAAACAGGTCGCTGGTCTCTGTTTCCTCCAACAGCTCCTCCAACTCGACTTTCATCTCGTCGCAGACCTCATAGCACTCGGATAAGAGGGCGATCAAGGTGCCCTGGCCCTCAGGGATCTGGCCCTTAACCATAAACTTGCCGTCCACGCGGAGATTATCCAAGCTTGCAAGCTTCATCTGGTACGGGTACAATTCGCGGGTGGAGGAAATGCCGCCCATGCGCTTGACCTCCAAGAGGCAGCGTCTGACGGTGGATAGCTGGTTATGAAGCGGCTGTAACGCTTCAGACACCGGCTCGGAGCTCTCGAGCAAAATGTAGATGATGGCGTAGCAACGTCTGAGGAGGTATAAAATGATGGCGTGGCCCTGAATGGTCTTGCTCTTCTTTGCACGCTCCTCTTCGATCTCCTGTAACTGCTTCTGGTAGTAATAGAGGTCCGTCTCGCGCAACGTCCAGCGCCGGGTGACCAATAAGTTCTCCAAAGAGGTTTTGATCGCTACGAGGCGCGCGCAGTCTGTCTGCAACTGCGGGTCGATTGTGTTGTTATGGATTGCCATATCGTCGATCAAGTTATGACAATCATCAAGTAAGCCGTTCATCACCGCTTCACTAGCTTCACCGCCATCCTCAGACACAAACTTTCCAGAATCGTCACGGGTGGCTTCAATCTCTGATAACCGCTGGACGAGCGGCGCGAGTCTGTCCTTATCAGGTTTTTCAGTGGAAGCAAGGCTGTACAAACACTGTCTAAGCTCCACCAAGCTGCCAAACGTCTGCTTCAAGCCGGCAGGGATCTTGTGCGTCTGACGCTCCACCGCTGCAAACTCCGCTTCACAGAGCCGCAACTTTTTGTGCAATAAAGCGTTCTCTTCGTGTAGGTGCTCGCTATCGCGCTGACTACCCATTACAATTTGGCGAATGTCATCCAAGCGGGTTTTAATCGGCGCCAAATCATGCACCGTGTAGATTCCGCTCTCATTGAGGTGCTCGAGCAACCGGTGCACCGTGCACAAAGAGGCGTAGGTGGCGGGGGCCGTATTGACGAGACCTGCCGTCACAAAGCATAAGCTCAACAACTGACATACATCGTCGAAGATTGCATCCACACGATTTACTGACTGGGTGGTTGTACCGCGGAGCGCTGTCAATTCGTTAAGTATACGCAATACCTCCTCGTACTTGGCGTAGATATCATTCTTCTCGATAAACTTCGACCGGTCTTTCTTCAACTGCGATAGGTATGTTCTAATGGCAGAGAGTTGGGT
Organism: Babjeviella inositovora NRRL Y-12698; assembly: GCF_001661335.1. Classification (NCBI taxonomy): domain Eukaryota; kingdom Fungi; phylum Ascomycota; class Pichiomycetes; order Serinales; genus Babjeviella; species Babjeviella inositovora. Next base: position 404,536 of record NW_017566843.1, read on the forward strand.
GTAGATTCCCTGTTCATTTTCTGGGATGTGGTTCTGAGGCATCGTGTGTGGTGTGTTTCTGGTGTGAGGAAAGTAAGGAGAATCGGGGTTTAAATCTGGTGATCGCAGGATACGGGTTGCAGGATCGCAGGATTCGGGTTGTACCGGTGGCGCGGAAAAACAAAGGCGGTTATACTTCTAACAATATAATAAGGGACCTGCCTATTGCAACGCCTTGGATTATATGGCCATTATTAGTGATATATATTATTGCAGTTATATTGAGAAATTGAAGGACTCGGTAGTTACAAAGGAAAATCGGTGTATTTTTGTTGCTGCCAGGGTACTGTTACTTAGTCTCTCGGGGAACTTGGCGCGAGCGCTAAGCTTTGTTTAAGTATTCGACAAAAAGCTAATGTGTAGTTTTATTAATCTGAGGAGATTTCTAAGGTATTATAAATTTTCAGAGATTAATGGCTGGTGGCCAGGGAACAACTCCTTTGAAATTCATGCTTAACTGTGCGTTAATTCAACGAGCTGCCGGGAAGCGCAAATTCCTCTGGGAACTAGTATGGCTTCAGCCGGAAGTTAGGAACTGACGGTAAGGCCATCCATAACCCTTCGTATCTGTCATATCAGTCAAACAGGGCTGATTTAGTAACACCAGTGACCAGTGGTATACAGGACTCAGTAAGAAGATACAGTCTAACTAGCTCTCTGCAATCCCGGTTGACGAGAAACGGTAATGGCTTAGAAACGGCAAGGTTAAATAATGTGTATTCTACGGACATTTCAACAAAATGCACTATAACCCTATGTCATTGAAGGCAAAAGCTCAATGTATCATCCCTGTCGATTTTTGATACACGTTAGAGGCACAGGTCGTTATGGAAATACCCTTTCTATACAGCAACCTAGCTGGTACCGTAATGAGGGATATATAACATGCAGAAAACTGCTCCGGTCTACATACAAAGCATGGGATAGGCATTATAAAAATAAATGAGTGTTATTGGCAAAGAAAGCCGGATAGATGTCGTGATGAAGAGGGTACGCTATTCGTCGTCGGGATTGGAAACTCCCAAGATCTTTCTGGAGTAGTCGTCGGCGTCGGCCAAACTGCCCTCGCTGATGCGTCTTCTGCCCAACATGACCGGGTTCATCCGCGGATCCAAATGGGTGTCATACTCGCTGGCGTGGTTTATACTGTTGATGCGGTTCACGCCCTGCTCATCGCCGTAAGAGTTTACTGTGGAGGAGGGGTCTGTGTTGTCTTCGTAGTACCCGCTGGAGGTGCCCCTAGCGGTGCTGGTGTCGCGCTTGAGCATCATTTCGTCCGCAAACGGGTTATCGAGATGCGGAACCACCGAGTTTGGTGGAATCGGCTGGAACGCCTTCTTGTACGCAATCTCCTCCTCTTCCGCCTCTCTCTCCAACTTGTTTTGGTGGTGGCGTCTGACGAAGTAGAGAATGAGTAAGATAATCGCAATGGCAGCTACACCACCGACCGCACCACCGACCGCGGGGCCGACCACAGAGTTTGACTTTGCAGTAGTGGAGCCACCAGTGGCTGCACCTGAGACCGCGGAAGTCACGGTGACAACTTCAGTAGAGCCACCAGGGTTCAGCACCGTTCTCACAATTGTGGTCTTTTCAACAGAAGTAGTATCAGTACTCAGCGGCAGCGGCGTAGGAGTAACCATGGAATCTGTTGGGGATCCATCGGAAGCGGTGGAAGAGGTGGAGGAGGAGGTGGAGGAGGTAGAGGTGGAAGAGGTGGAAGAGGTCGTAGTTGTGCTGGTTGAGGAGGTAAAAGCAGCAGCAGAGTTAGACGACGACGTGGTCAGACCGCCAGAACCTTCGGAATTGGCACTGGAAGCACCGCTGATCACATAGTTGTTCGCCACGGCAAAAACTCCGTACGAGCCAGACCCACCGCACATATTCTGAGGGTAGCCCTGGCATGGGACATTACAGCTGTTAGCAGAGTTGGTATCGCTGGTAATGGAAGGCGCAGAGTTGCCGCAATAGCAGGTCAGGCCGTCGAATAAGGCAAAAAACTTGTAGTTACTGCCAGAGCATTTATTACTGCAATAAGAATCCGATTGGTATGTGTATTTGTTGTTCTCGGTAAATCCGTCCGGGAGGGAGGCGTAACACCCAAGCTCGGTGCTGGCGGATATGAGGTGTGGAAGCGAGAGGAGGAGCCAAACAAGACCCATTATCGATAAGGGGCGAGTGAGACTGCGTGAATGTAGCATTTCTGGTAACTGGCGTTAATAGGGAACGCTGAGCGAATTGTGGCTATAAATAGAAACGATGGGTACCGACGGGTTTTGGTTGTAGCGGTAGCGAATGTTGGTTATTAGCTTTAAGCAACCGTAATAAAACACGTCAAGAAGCGATGAAATAGGCAGATACGGAACGTTGAAAAGAGATTGGTATGGACTTGGAGAAAACGGTTTACAATTACACTGGTTTCCCATTCTGTTTAGTTTCCGCTTTCTTTTTACATTTCTTTTTCAGCGCTGCCGACCGTGCAGGGGGCGCGGATGCGTGCAGGCAGTGTGTTTTCACACTTGCAGATGCTTGCCTGAATTACAAGGTCTAGAATAAGAATATAATGGATGAGAGTTCAGTGTTGATTTAAGGCTTGGCATGAGCGTTGTACAAGGCTTTAGTGAGAATTAAATCCAGATACTAGATGGCAATTGTTGACAAGCAGGCGTTAGTTGTTGAATAATACCCAGGGCGCGTGCGCGTAACGTTTCAGGTTCCTCAGTTACGCACGCCCAGTCGTCTGCTATATGCAGAAGTGGTTCACGGAACATCGGGCTGACCAGCATGTCTAATGGGAGAACGTGGTTGCCTTTCTGGTAGACGCCAAACCTAAAATGTCGTACTACGAGAGCTACTGCGCGTCTATCCTGTCTTGTTTTCCCCTTGCAGCGATGCCATGGATCGATTCAGATTCTAGACTCGCCCGCACAGGATACCGCCACCCGCCCTGGTCCAACGATCATTACGATGCCGTCATGGAGGCATTCACGGGTGACAGCACAAGGGCTTGACATCATGAAAAGGAACCCAGCGTTACAGAACGTTGTGAAAAGAATATTATGGCCTCACTTCTGGCATCTGTGGCACACGACGGTGGCTCATACGAGAGTATAAGCCCATACGCAGTAGTCAGGAGGTGTCCTTTTTCCCCCCACGTGATAGACCAGACTCCGTGATGTGCTTTTATTGCATGTGCAGTCACCCCAGAAACGCGGTTGAGCGTAGACGTAAAAGTCTCGGAATAAGATTCTATTCTTAGACATTATTGTTCGTATCGGGGAACAAGCTGTGTAATCCAAGAGATCAGTAGATGTATGTCAACTATACTCCGTTCAAACTGGCAATGTGCATATACGTCTAGATCCCATATTTAGATCAAAACTCGATTAAAACGGGGAGTCGGAGATACTACCAGGCCAGACACTTAATAGACAAAGTGTCTAGATATCAGGTTTGTGTAGTGGTCAAATTGTGACTTACGCATAACCGAGGAAGCTTGGCCATGACGGTGGCCTTTGGGGGCTTGGCATAAGAAAAGATTAGTCCGCGAATACCCTGTCAGTTCTTAAGGCTCCGTGCAAAAGTATTCCCCAGACTACAGTCCATCGCCGATAAATTTACCAGGAGCTCTTGGGGTGGCCAAACGACCATTATTATAGCTACTTTGCATATTTAAAAAGAAACTTGCATTTTCCAATGAAAATGCAGTAGAACTAGAACCAATCCTCTCGCGTTCAACACTTAGAGAACCTGGGACCGGAAAACACCCTTGGCACCTCTTCTTCCACCGTGCTTCTTACCCCTACAACCAGCCTTGGCATGGACGGCGGAGGTGATAGAGACTTCGGCGCTACGGTAAGCACCGACAGTGGCCTTGCCGACACCATTGGTGGAATTCATGTTTCCTGAAAGCTGGGAGACAATCATACCGAGGATACTGATAACCATCATAAGGTAAATGACGATAGTAGCCTTAGAAGTGGAATTTCTGGCCTTCTGGGTGGCTTCTTTGGAGAACGCTTCCACACCAAGGTCAGCCTGGAGAAGGTATTTCTTTTCCATGTCAAGGTCAGACTGGTAGAGGGGTTTCTTCTCTTCGTCTTCTGGGAAGGCGGCCCCATAGATGTCAACAAGGTATTCTGGCACCTTTTCCTCAAAGGCAATGTCGGCGTCGATAGCATCGATGGCTTCAGCGGTGGCAACTTCCTCGACAGCATCGGAGGTTTCAATGACCGGAGCAACTTTATCAGCTTCGGTACAGGTGTCCGTCTCATAGATGACCTTGTGAGAAACGTCCAAATGGCTTAATGGGACCGTGGCTGTGGAGTTGGACATGCCTCTAGGGATGGGCTTGAGGACAATATGGGATGGCTTAAACATGCACATAAGTCAGAATAGGCAAGAGATCAATGGAAAAATATCTGAGTTGGTGAATAATAAGTAAATATATTCAAGCAGCGCCGGGTAATATGGTGTATGAGGTGCAAGTAGAACTAAAGACGAAACATCGAGGGTTATCAGACGTCAGTAATTTTTGTGATGGGGCGCAATACCGGAGAAAAAAGTCGACATCAACCTCCAGAGATATGGTCCGCGGCTGGTGCGGCGCTCGTAAGTACACGCAAGGCATAAGTGTAACGTGAGAGTTGCATTATGCAAATGGCTTCGAGAAGGCTTCAATGAATTAGTATAAAAGAGATAAGGGTCAAATAAATTGCAATGACCTTAAATAATGATATACAGGAAACATTAAAGTAACGATTTAAGGCTTTCGCTTGGTGGCTACCAGGATTAAAAGGTATGATCCCACTTCAAAAAATCTGGAGACAGTCAGAAAGCCTCTTTTCCATATACAAGCACCCTTTCATATCTAAATATGTCTCTGTTGGTGCATAGTAATGTAGGAAGGATCAGGCCACTGTGGGTAGTAGTTGTTGTCGGTATAGCTAGGAGAAGATACGCTCTTGTCTTCATCTTCAAACGTCCTTTGTTCAAACATCGTACGGTCATCCACATTTTCAATGTTCAGAGATAGGGAAGGTAATGGGATTCCCAGTACTGATGAAATATCCTGTTGAGTAAAGGCCACACCATTCCTTCTTGGGAACTTGTATTTCGGTAGGACATCTTCATTACAATATATGCACCCTGCGCAGTTACTGTAGTGCTGTTGTTCATAGTATGTCGGGGGTTCGGAAGGAATAGTTTTATGAATATACCTGGAAAAGTACGGAAGGTCTTTAATAGTAATGGGGATATTGTCCATGCCATCTGCTGATACCATCGAGAGCGGTACCCCGTCAACATCCCCAGTGTACTCCTCGACTCTATCATTGTTGATGGGGTCGTGTTTTTTCCTTGAAACGAGCCGGTAAAAGCTGAATAGAAACAAACTAAAGATAAAAAGGAGAAATATGATGCGCCCCATTACATTGTAAGCTCTATGAATGACGGGTTTTCCATTTAGATGAGCGGTTTGATTGAGAGGGGTTTGAAGTAAATTGGTGATCGGGATCGTAGGATCTTGTAAACAATATCGTAGAATAGAGTATGGAACCAGAGTAGCATTCGATAAGGTCAAGTGTGGACAGATGGACTGGATGTAACTCTCCAATACTGCCGAATTATCTTCCATAAGCGTTCTAGCTGAGGCGTACTCAGAGATTTGGGTCATTTCTCTGTATTTTTTTATTTAGTAGGGAGAAGAGAAGAAAAAACCTGATTATTACCCACAAAATAGAGTGATAAAAGAAACAGAGTAGATGATTACTGGAATATCCTCTCCGTGGGTATTCAAGATACTCTCAGCTTGAAAAGTGCTTGACTGAATAATTATATATTCTGCTGTAACTGGCTGCAACCAGCCTCTGGATACGCGCTTATTTTTTTTAGTTTTTTTGGGAAAGTTTAAAACATTTAAATTTTATTCTGATGTTCCAAGGTACCACTTTCCAACCAAGCCTACCTGTAACAACTAGGTGGCAACCAAAGTATGCATATCATAATCGCTAGTACTGTAGGTCGACGGAAAATTTCCAGTAAAACATTCCGTGTAGCTGTTTAATGGAGTCAAATCGTCATTGCATAAAAGCTGTTTTTGTAACATATGACTCAAGCTAACAGGAATATCAATATACTCCGTGCAGACGTCTTCTGGGTCTTCGATATTGACATACGTGATGACACCAGATAATTTGTAATACATCCAAATTATCTCCTGCTCCGGTTTGAAATCTTTCAACACTCTTTGTAAAGTGGCCAATTCGTCGAGGGTAATGTTATTCATGACGGGATTACTGCGTGATGGAGGTGACTGCAAAAGAATTTCCAAGAGGTTCACATACGAGGTGGATGATCTCGCCTGGGGAATACGAATGGAGAATTTGGACTTTAACGCTAGGGTATGACCGGGAGCAATAGAACTTTTTTGGTACGATGGAGCTGAGAAAAGCATTCTGTTATATGTAGCTTCCCTTAATAGACCAAAATCAATTTGGGATAACATGTATACCTTACTAGACGTAACCGACGGACGCATCAGTTTTGGAATTTGGGTCGAATTGAAGTTTTGACGGTTGGATGGACTTCCCATTATCAATCCGTGTAAGCTGGATGCCTGGATGTACGTTCTAGTCAACGGGGAAGTATCGCGCTGCGCACGGAAGGAGTTCATTAACATATCGTTTAGATCGAAATTGATGGATGACCTGGAAGGGCGCCAAATATTGCTGAAGAAGGATTTGAGATTATTCCCTTTTTTGGAGCACGCATCGATATTCTTGACAAACATTGCTTCTACTGACAAGTCGTTGCGGAAAACACGGCTTAGGCAGTCCCGTCCCAAGTTGTTTGAGGCTCCAAAAGCAAGAAGAGTGGTTAGCTTCTGAGAAAGCGGGAATTCAAAGGGGATTAGCATAACCAGAGAGCCTTTAGACATGTACGCACGCAAATCCATAAACTCCGAATAGCTCTGAGAGAGTTTGACCGTTTTACCTTGACTGATCGCATTGTCGTAACTATTGGTCATATCCTTGATATCGTTAGAGTAGGTACTGTGACTGCGGCACTTTGATCCCTTGCCATCATCACAAGATTCAAAGTTCGAACAGTAGTCTTCTACCCTGGTTAAAGTGCGCCATTCATTGGAAGGAAACGCAAACTCGCACATGATTTCGCTATTGTATCTTAACTTAACCGCCTGGATAGATTGGAGATGAGCTTCATCAATGCACCTGATGGTTAATATCCCAGAAATTACATCGCTGGTATATGGATCTGCTATCTCCATAAAGATATGGGAGATCTCAGACGGGTATGAGGATACCGGGGGAATATGGTAGGTCTGTGACTTGGACATTTTGAAATTGTACTTAATTGAAGAATGGCTTTAGTATATTTCAGGTTTTTACGTCTGGGGATGGACTTATGTATATAACTATAACCAAAAATTTAGTTACGATTTATTCCCGCTTCGACGGGGCAATTTCTATTTCTTTGTGACTGGCTACTGTTCATGTATGGTATTGATTGCTGGTACGCATAAAAGAACGCGCGGGTCCTTAATATTGCAGCTTTAGATCCGAGCGGCTTATCCTGTACGAAATTTATTTTTGCGCGGGCCATTTCACCCGCAAAGTGCACAGAAAGTTATTACCGCGGGAGTTTCCCGCATGCGGGAAGAGGGAGCTATAGGAGGAAAAACAAAATCCCACCAAACTATCAACATAAGACGTGATTTGTTTTCCTTTTGTACCCAACTGGTATTCGTGACAGATGGGTAACTGCGGGGCAGTGAACGGTGCGAGCTGTCCCGTACTCGTGAAATCTACCTAAAAAGTGTCTCCTTTCCCCACCACACAGTATGGTTTAGTAAAAAAAAAAAAATAAAGTGCAATACGATTTTAATATCCATTAAAGCATGAGTGTAAACGGATTGAGCTTAAAGACAGTCCTTTGTAAATAGAAGCACTCGTGCACCAATGCCAAGAGAAGACTTGGAACGGGGCCATCCCTACATAAACATCTAGTACAACTGCCTGGAATAATTAAAGCTTGAGTCACTTAGTGCACTATTTATGTTACATAATTACCGTTCGCTTAGGGTAACCCCTGTGGCACTGTAAAAAGCTAATATAGTTTTCGCGGTACTGATGGATTTACTCACCTCTCATGCTGCTCTACGGGCAGGATAGCTGATAGCCACATCTGCTCCGTAATATTTCGCACAGAACATCAGTTGAACCAGATAGCCCACAGTGATCAGCCAATATGCCTCCCATACTCTAGTAACTTCACATAGTTAACCTGGCAGGTTTAATCCCAGGCCCTAATTTGGTCACGTCCCTAAGCCAACCATTCAAGCTTCACGAAAGTGTCCGTTATGAGGCCCTCAGGCAGTTATGTATGCGTCTAGAACACCTTGAAAGCTGGATTACCGTAGAGTAGCGTTTATTCCGAATAGATGAACTCATTTGGAAATTATATCTCTTGTAGTTTGGATTTGGATATTTCAGCCTAGGAGTTGTGAACTTTAAACCCCATGTCCTCAGCAAATTTTTGCTCCATTGTTTGTACCTCCACAACGTGGTGTATCGGCACTGAAAATCAACTTTGAACAAGAAAAAACACACTTGGCTTTGAAATAAATCTATCTATACCAACTGGCCATTTCCATATACACAGATCTGTTTCATGGGATGAATTCTAGACACCAGGTGTTGGCTTGAGTTACGCCTAAGCACCTGAAGGGTCCTTGCGCCGCATATTGTGCATTCTTAGAACGTCTAGGCGCAGTGCCAGTTGTCATGTATGACCAATTCAAACTGCGGCTCGCATACAGATTTAGTCAGCTCCCTGATATGGCCATGCCCCTTATCTTTCAACATGGCAATACGTACCCATAGAGGGCCATTTTGTCGTCAAAAAGGTAAAATATAGCCTCTTAGAGTAGTGAAGAATTAAAGTTCCATGGTTTGATGGCTATGCTGCATGTTGACTGTGTAGATTCTGAAGTACATAAACACAGCCGGCTAGTTCATTCACTAGGCTATGCACCTACGTCATTGCAGCTAGTACAAGTGCCAATGCCTAAAAAATTCTGGTCGCTCATAGCCTCATGAAAGTCTTGATTCGACAGGCTTCTGAATATATAAAGGACTTGCACACCGACTTTTCCTTCTGAATCACCACTACTCTTACACATAAACACACAACATGTCTGCAAACGATTTCTATAACCAGGGTAATAATTCCCAATACAACGGCCAATACAACAAGCAACTAGGCCAACAAGGCCAACAGCAGCAGGGCGAGAACGGTGAAAGAGGCTTGATGTCTACCCTCGTTGGTGGTGCTGCCGGTGGCTTTGCTGGTAACAAGCTCGGTGGTAACAATCACTCCAAACTTGGTTCCATTGCTGGCGCCCTCGTGGGTGCCATCGGCGCCAACAAAATCTCAGACAAGTTTGAGAACCACCAGCAACAGCAGCAGTACAACAACGGTGGTTATAATAATGGTGGTTACAATAATGGTGGTTACAACAATGGTGGTTACAATAATGGTGGTTATAATAACGGTGGTTATAATGGTGGTTACAATAATAGTGGTTACAACAATGGTGGTTACAATAACGGTGGTTACGGTGATCCTGGTTGCAACCAAGACGGCCACCACGGCGGTCGTCACGGCGGTCGTCACGGTGATCGTCATAGTCACCACCATGACCACCACCGTCACCACCATGGCTGTTAAGAAATAACAATGACTCGAAAGCTCTTTTAACCTCTATACTAGACAATTGTTTTTACCTCTAACTGGCTCTTATGGCAGTGGCTATGCGTTATTCCTCAATGAATAACTCGTAAACTATGTAACTGGGATTAGAGTTGGGCTAATTAAAGACTTCGATTGATGGAGACGGGTACAAACTTAGGCAACCCTTGTCCCATTAGAATTTCATAGACATTACCAAAAGTCCTAAAGTACCCAGGAACGTCTCCGCATCGGAGGTATATCCATCTAATTATTTTACCTACATACGATCTATCAATGCCTATGGCTAGAACAAGTATTCATTCTTGTATTTTATGAATATTGGCGGGACTGCAGGTTCAGATGTGGAACTCCCGCCGTCCACAGAATATATACCACTCTAAAGTTATCCAACCTTTATCACAATAACCATGTCGATCATTTTTGCATAATTGCTGTTTCTTCTAAATCATTCTAAAATCAAAACATTCGGTAAATCCACTGTTTACTACTCCACTCCACTGTCACGCAACAATGGACTGCTCTCGGTGCTTTCGTCTTGCGCGGCCACGCCCTGCTTCAACAACGACGGCAAGAACTGGTCATGAATGACAACCACTTTATTGAAAATCAAGGTGCCGCACACAAGCACCACAAACCCAAAGGCCTGCAACCAGCTCCACTTTTCCCATTTCAATGCGAGCGACACAAGCCACACCAACAAGGTTCTGGAGGTGTCGACGGTGGAGCGGGAAGTGGACGAGACCTTGTGCGTGATGTTGATGCCACAGAAATTAAAGACCGCAATCGAGAGCATGATGAACAAAGAAGAGACGAGAATTGCAGGACTGGCAAACAAGTCCTTGAACGCAAGTACCATGTTCAACGACGACGTAGAGCCATGCTTGGGCTCGTCACCATACGCAAAAACCCAGTGAAGCACACACATTCCAATAAAGGTGATGAGAGCCCCAAAGGCACCCTCGTAGCCCACAATCAAAACTGGCTCAACGGTGTACCGGGACAAGAAGAACTCTTCAACCACAAACTGGGAGGCCGTGAAGATCTCAGCGACTAAAATGAGCACCATCCCAGCCACAAGCTGTGTCAGTGGAGATAAACCCTTGAGAGAAAACTTTCGAAGGCCACCGCTGGCAACCAAGGCCGCCAAGTCATTCAATTCCTTCTTGGGCTCGTTGCTGCTTCCGGCAATCCCTACGATAGCCACCCCCAATACCACAAGAAATAATGCCGTCCACTCGAGTCTGTTAATGCGGGAGCGAAGGAAAACGACAGAAAACAAGGCTACGAAAAGGATGATGGAGCCTCTGGTCATCTGGTAGATAGACACAGGGATCATAGTGAGCCCGACGTTCATCAAGGTGGTCGCTAGGATGTCACAGCAGGCGGGGATCGCCAAGATTGCTGTCTTTACACCAGAGAGGTGTTGGCGGCCACGCGCATTGGTAGGTTGCTCGACCTGGTGGCGGGTGAAGAGCTTGAGCAAGGCGTACGTGAGCAAGCAGAGCACCTCCCCAAGAAACATCTGGAGCGTCTGTAACACCGGCTGGTCAAAGTAGACGGGGTTCTTAGAGTCACAGTGTGCAACACACTGATTGTCCTGGTACTTCGTAAAAAGCGAGTTGGCAGCGCCGGTGGTAACGGTGCCCACCACAAGTAAGATAATCTGAGCGTTAGATGTGAAGACAGACTTCCGGAAGGGTACGTACAACCAATGAATTGTTGGCCATTTTATTAGTCTTAGAGAGACGCTTTTAATACTATTTGGCTGTGTTGGTAGATTCAAGGACTTTAGTGGGGAAGAAGCGGATTGTTTTACAGATAGTCAAAGAAACCTAGCAGGAATCTCTAGACTGCTTGCATTGGGCAAACTAGAGCCGTTCCGCCAGACGGTCATGCGCGTATGCGGAAGTGCGCCGCAGCGATTGCTAAAGCTTGAGAATGTGTCAAACGGGAGGGGTCTTAGACTGAGCCATGAATGAATTGATAGGCGATTCACCGCTAGCTCAAATGAGAAACTTCATATTGAAGTTCTAAACCATCAGTTATTCGAGAGCACGTATGCATTTTAGGATCCCCAATTCCTTTTTATTTGCTTCCGCTCATTCTTTTGGATGAGCTTATAGTCGTTAGTATTGATTTACGGTGCTGTGAAAAGTTTATCACGGAGCGTCACACAGGGCCATGACACGAGTTTCTGTAGCCGTTTTCTCATTTAGTATAATTTAAGCGAAAAACTAACCAAAATCTAGGAACATAATCAAAAGCACTGTATATTGGTAGCTCCTTACATCCGGAGCGGCGTAATAGCCTGTAGTCCCCCATGGTCTCTTTGGTTTTTATCTCTGGGATGCAGCTCTCTAAAACTTCAATTGATGATTTTTCCAGTTGGACCAATTGCCATCCTCCTCGCCCGATAGATCGTAATCAGAGTCAATCTCGTGCGCCTCAGCTTCGTTATCGGAGTCGAGCCAGCTTCTTTTAGTGCCTGTCGATGCCACATGGCTCTTCGTAACATTGGTCCCGGTTGAAGTACTGGACATAGATACGGTGGCCTGGAATTTTTGAAGCATGGCCAAGGTCTGAAGCTCCCGCAATTCTTTGCCATTCGGCTGATTCAACTTGTAGACCGCGAGTTTCTTACCACTGTCGACGTGGCGAACTTTCCTTGTCCCGGGCTGTTTCCCTTCGTCTTTGTTCCTTAGACTTTCCTTAAGTTTTTCGTATTCCTCGTCAAGTGCTTTCAATCTTTTTTCTTGTTTTGACTCTTCACTTTCTTCGTCGACGGGACTGAATTCAAGAACGTTTTTAACATCAGTTTCGGGAGGCGTTGAAGTGGTTGCTTCTATTTTCAGTTCCTCCATCGTCAGTGCTTCAACCTTCACAGTTTCTTTAGACAACCTTTTGTCGTTGAGCAACTCATGGGCTGATCTCATTTTGAACTTTTTGGTTTTTGGTACCTCCTCTTCATCTTCAAATGATATCACAACTTTGGCCTTTCTGGGCTTTTTTCTGGGTACAACCTCAGTTTTCTTCACTACAACCGGAGCGGCTTCCAAGTCTTCAAAATGTTTCACCAATACCTCGCAACTGGTGATCTTGGTGGGATATAATGGCCTTTCGTTCTCGCCTAGCGCTGCCTCTCCCATTTTAGCCACATTGTAAACCGTGTCTCCCATAACCCTCCCAAAGAGGGTGTTCTTGTTGGATAACTCTGGGGTGGCAGACAAGGTGATGAAGAATTTTGCCTGGGTAAGGTTATTCTCGTCGGCATTCACTAGCCCGACCAAGCCTCGTCTGTTAAATCTCAACCGTGAATGGTATTCATTTCTGAAACTAGAAATGGCCAATGCTGATGGAGGCGAGGCACATTGGATGAGAAACCCTGGGACTACTCTATCAAATGTGGTATTGCAATACGCTCCATTGAGGCAGTTCTGGATGAACGTTCGAGTGGTTTGAGGGCATTCTTTGGCCCATAGCTCGATTTCAACCGGGCCCAGAGTGGTATGCAAGACGACTTTAGCGGTAGTTGGAGGTTCAGCAGCGGAACTCATGCTATTGAGGTACCAGGTATAACGTTTGGGTAAGGCTTTGTGAACTAGTCCCTATCCAATGAAACTATTTTGATGCCCAGGGTCCTGGTACGGAAGAAAAAAAGTGAATGCAGGATGTACAAGGCTGGCACCTGTCTGTTTTAAGACATTTTAATTTGATTCTACATCCGAAATTGCTATTTAGCGAGGGCAGAGAAAACATATAAAAGGATTAAACTCTACCTAGTTTCAAAGAGGAGGAAGAAAGATGGTTAACGTCCTCTCTAACTCTTATATAACTTGTCGGGGCTGAAGTGTTTTGTATAGCTAATTCAGAGTCTGGTATAAGGGCTTTCTAATCATACGAGAATTAAAATGATTATAAATCAGTTGACTCCATAATCGTTTTTATTGAATATTTCCAGACAATTTGTATATCAACTATTGACCAATATGGTATCTAGGTGCAAACATCACCTCACCGAGTTGAAAACCTGGCTGGAGAGATAACCCGCAAAATCAACACATGAACATTAATTCGCCTGCTATCCTATGATTATTATTTTTAAAAGTCGATTAGGCCGCAGGGATCAAGTCTGGAAGCCCTGAGCCAGGTTATCCTCCTCGTCAGTACTGTAAACAGCACTTTCACTTTCCCCTCTGCAAAGAGTCACCTGTGACAGCATGGAAGAATTCAATACCAGAAGTCTGTTAAGTAACGGTTCTTCATTGCAGTACCTTTGTTTGCATCTACTACACGGCTTGAAGAAAGTCAAGTCAAGTCCCGTGTTACCCCCTCTGATGACCTCGGTGGTGATTTGTAATGGTGTCGGGGAGATGCTATCCTTTGTCTCGTCAGAACTACTAACAACCGGCTTCTCGAAGATACGATTGTGGAAAACAATCTTCACTGTCTGAAACAAGTAATACTTTCTGCCAATCCTTGCAAACTGCAAGTTGACAACCGAAACAAGGTGTGTTTTGTCCTCGTTAGACGTATTTGTCCTTGCTGTTTTCACATACCTGAGCCAGGTTTTCTCTCCATGCTGTAAGGTCAAGTCGTAGTCGATCAAGTGGAAACTACATGCCGTGCGCTCTTGGTTAAAGATCACAAACTGCAACTTCCCACATTTCGGAATGTTATACCCGGGAAATTTTTCGATAATCTCGGTGATGGCACTGTTTGGAGCTGCTTCTAAGCCTGTTTTCCTGAGCTTCAGCTCCTGGCGCTCCACAAAATAGCTCTCAAGTGAAACCTCTCCGACGTAAGGCGAATCCTGGATCAACTGCATCGGAATTGGGGTAGTCGCGGTGTCCAAGAACGTGCTATTGGAGTTTTCCCATTTGTAAAACACAGCCTCAAACGGAACCGTAATCTGCTTTTGTTTTTCAAACTTCTTGTACCTTTTATCCTGGACGGTGATTCCGATTTTAACTGTGAAGTGCAAGGGCGTGGAAGGGACGCCGGACATCCTACCACTCAATAGTGACTCCTGGAAAGATCCAACAAGCGAGTTGGAGGACCGCCGACGGGTTCTGGGTATAGGACTGGCCCCCGACTGAAATAGGATAGGATGGCCAGATCTCGGGGATGTGGGGGGTGTGGGCAGTCTCTGGCTAAATGGCTGGCGAAGATGTGCGGGAGACATGTATAACCCTGAGGTTTCGAGTTTTTTGGAGCATGGTTCTTCGTACTTGGGAGTAGAATATTGGCAGCGATAGCATGGCTTGCTTTTCAGTCTGTTTCCATGGGTTTGTTCTGATAGGTAAAGCTCTGACGAATCGATTGATGCTGATAGAGAAGACCGTCTCCGGGGTGTGTAGTTTTCGTTTCTGGATATGGTCATAGTGTCGTGCAACTCTCTTGATAACTTCTTATGTTAAGATCCGTGGATTTTTTTAAATCATGCACTTTTTATTCCCGAATGACCTGTACCACCGGACCGTTTCCTAACAGAATCAGACAATACTTGAAAAAAATGCTGTACCGCAATTCCGATGCATGAAGAGTCATGTGCATGTTATCGCTGGTCATCCATACCGGATACGACACAAACGATGTAGTCACATGTTAAATGCCTCATAATGGAAAGCGACATTATTTCCGCGGCAGCGAATCTGCCACAGTACGTAAGCTTAACTGACATCAAAAAGAAATGTGGGGGTAGCTGAGATAAGTCAGGCCAAGCGGACTTAACCCTTCAATCTTGGTTGCATATAAATGGTATAGATGTGGTAATGCGATGGAAAATAAAATCCAGGCTAACTGCACCGAACCAGTATGTTCCGACCCTTGGATAGATGGCTCCAGAGTTTGCGCTGCGTAATATTTCTTTATAATATTGAACCTCGCTTACATCCACAAAATACTGGGCCTGGAGTGAGACCTAGTAAGGGCTTACAGGAATGACAATGATCTAGAGGCATGGATCGCATATGTATTGAATGTGGCAAGTACAGCTACAAAGACTCCAAATCGGAGATGGTGCTCCATAATTGGTACTCAAACATTCATCCTGCCTAGACTTTACTGGGCGCTGAGAAGCTTATAACGGAATTCTGGCACAATCAGGCTTTGGCCTTCCTGAAGATTGACTGAAAGGTAGGCACTAAGTGTGTTGGTGATGAATATCTATCACACAGATAATAACCGGAAGTTTGGTCATGGATAATCCAGATCAACATTCCCCCGTTGTTGGACAGATAAATTCACTGCCCGTAAAATCCTGCTTGTATTAGTGTGGACACTGTTTAAGTTTCAGTCCACCTTACCCGTGGTATCTGTACTCAACCTGCTTATATACTTATTCATGAATCAGAACTTTACATCATAACTATGCTTGTCTCCGGAATAGTACGTTCTATTCTGTCATTTAACTAACGCAGACCTGAACCAAGAGCTTGTCTAGTAAAACAACTCGGTCATGGAATTTTTTATGCGGAGTTTGGCAGTGCAGTTATCTGCGACACATACCGCTGGATAGCTAAAACAGAGGTTCTCAACACGTGGAATTAACTCTTCCAGAGGTTCAGATAACTTCTTCTTTTTGCTCTTTGTCGCATGCCAGCCCCACTCCTTCTCCTTCTCCTTCCTCGCCTTCCAGTTCCCGATGTTCTTATAGCACCGACCGCAGTACACATGGCCACACTTGGACGCAAACACCCGCTTCGACAACTCGCGGTCCACCTCAGATACGCTCTGTAGCGCCTGGAACGGTGCCTGAGCAGAGTTCTCGGCCTGAAGTCGCAGCAACGAATCATCCTCTCTTGAGGCCCCACTAAACTCTTCAGGGATCCCAGAGCCTATTTCAGTGCCACAGAGGGTACAAATTGGCGTTTTATCGGGCTTCAAACTGTTGCTATATCCCTCCGGAGGGTTGAGAAACTTCTCCTCGAGCCCCGTTCTAACCTTCTTGCCCACCTTTGCCTTGTGGTCCACTCTACCCTGGTTTGCGCGTGCCTCCTCTCTCTCAATCATGCGAAACACGTTCTCGGGTATGGCATCGTCAGTTTGGTGGGCCCCGGCCCAAAAGGCATGAGGGGCACCAAACATCGCCGGAAGGTTAAAGGAGTCAGCGCCAACCTGAAACACCCGACGTCGGAGTACAGACCACTCCGGTTCCTCTCTGTTGACGCGATAGTTCATCCCGAGAAGGTGCATGTTTCGGAACAAGTTGGACTCTTCGTGGATACGGCGACTTCGCCTGGTACGCGGCGGCCGCAGCCCCTCTTCTGGTATAAAAAGCGGCACCACTGGCCTGTGGCGGCCTAACACTCCCCTGCGGATCTGGTTCTGTCTGGCGTGTCGTCTGCGCTGGCTCTCACGCTCCCGTTCTTCCCGACTCAAGATGGTGGTAGTTACCGGAAAGCGAGTACGGCCAAAGGAGCGCGTTCGAACACGATTTTCTGCAAACTCCTGGCTGATGGGAATGTGGTCGTTGTGGGAGGGATATACAAGGGAGTGATCCTCCTCGGCAGGCTCTCTCGCTAATTCAGCTTCCCTGGCCGCCAGCTCCTGTTGTCTTAAGCGCTGCTGCTCCGCGCGAAACTGAAACTGACCATCTGGGGATAGTTCACCCTCTCTGACCACCACTACATCATCATCTGAGTCGTCTGATATGGCAATAGGCACGGTGTGGGTGCTGGTGATCATCAACGATCTCCGCCGCGCAGGACGACTGGAAATCTCCACGAGCTCCACTTCTGCTCCATCGCTTTCATCCGAGAGAATTTCTATGACGTTATCGGGGGGTATGGTGAGTGGCGGTGTTCTTGCCACTGGAGTGCTCCTTTCTGGTAAATGTTCCGGTATCACTGGAGGGACCGTATCTAGGCTCTGGTGGGTTTCTAGGCTCTGTTGAGTATCTAGGCTCTGTTGAGTATCTAGGCTCTGTTGATTATCTGTATCTCTTGCCTTGTCATGGTCGGTAGGGTTCATTGCTGTGAGTTCTGCTTCACCTTGCAATCGTGTTCTTCGATTCGTTTCGTCTATGAGGGACATGGTGCCATCAATCTGTGTAGGGCCCTATATAAACGAGGTGGCAAAGAGAAGAGGGATGTAAAATAGTGGTTCTTGTTATGTGATACACTGATAGGTTGGAACCCAGCTAAAACACTAAACGTGGCCTGTTTGGCTATCTTTGTACCTGTCACACATGCCATCTTTCGGGGTGTTTGCCTCAGATTCCGGTTTGGGGTGTATGACATCACATGTATTTTGGGCATGCACGACTATGACAATGGGGTATGATCTGGACCGCAGATCAATGAAAGAAGCTAGGTTCTCTCAGAAAATAATTTCTGATTCGGGAATGCACTAATGAATAAACCTATATCTCATTAGGGCTCTAAGATACAGTAGGAGTATAACTTTACCGTCCGTAGGGGTCTATTATAAATTTGGGGTGGGTCCCGACCGTCTGTCTCTCACCAGAACCAGATGTGCCTAGGTTAATCCTGATGCATCTGCATCATTTCTAATTATAGTACTCACTTGCAGACTCGAAATACAAACTTTTGGATAAATTTTATGGAAAAGACGAATTTCATCCACTATTTTAGTAATGCCGGTGCTCTTCCAGTGCTTTGTTCCCTACAGGCAGACCGGGGCCTGCGTTCCCAGTAGTCTCTACAGCTCTTGGAAATAATCGTTCTCGGTGTGCAGTACAAGGTCTCTTGGATAGAATAACAGATGTATGGAACAGAAATATGATACATAATGCATATAGTATACACGTATATGGATTAGGGAAAGTGAAAGAAAATGCGAAAGAGATATATAAGCTAGATAACTTAGATACCAGATCTCATGTAACGACCAATAACAATACAATGGTCTCTCTCATATGGTTCCAAGGTCAATTGCTCCATTGGCTTGATACGTTCTTCACGCAACTTCTGGACTTCTCTGGCGAAAACGGTCTCGGCATCGACAGTAGAGTCAATACAGTTGGCCTTGATGGAGATAACAACACCACCCTGGTCCTTCAAGAACAAGTGAGAGTTCAAGGCAATGATACGGGCCTGATCTGGCTGGGCAACATCGGCAAAGACGGCATCAACCATACCAACCAACATTCTGTACTTCTGTGGGTGACGGGCATCCTCAACGATTGGAATCACATTTGGTCTCTTCTTGGCCATACCGATCAATTCTCTACCCGGTCTGTGAGAGAATTCGACGGCGTAGACCAAACCTTCTGGCCCGACAAGATCAGCAACGTGGGAGACGGAGGTACCGGAAGCGGCACCCAAGTACAAGACCTTCTTACCAGGGGCAATGAAGAGCTCGTCCAAACCACCCATGATACCAGCAGCCAACTTGGATCTGAAAGGATTCCAGACACGGTATTCGACCTTGGTTGGTGGGACACCTTCTTCAGTAGATGGCTCTTCGATAGAGATTCTCTTTTCACCATAAACGGACTCACCTGGGGCAATGTTCTTGGTGACTAACAAATCTTCTTTACCTCTGGCAATGAAGACACCGGCATGTCTGTGTGGTTCAATGACAACCTTGGCACCACCACGGGCACCACCACGGGCACCACCTCTGGCACCACCACGGCCACCGAAGCCACCACGGGAACCACCACGGTCACCACCGAAGCCACCACGGGAACCACCACGGCCACCACGGGAACCGCCACGGTCACCACCGAAGCCACCACGGCCACCGAAACCGCCACGGGCACCGCCACGACTACCTGGAGTAAAAGCCATCTTTAAGAATATAGATTTGGATTAAGAATGGAAATGTACAATTGAGGAAATTGTACGTTTATTGATAAAACAAGTTATTGGAGAAACAAGAACAGAGAAAACTATGTCAAGAAATAGAAATGTCTTTATACAAAGGAAATTTTCTCGCTGCATGGCTCAGCAAGGCGAAAAAAAAAAAAAAAGTTTTCGCACAGGTTACCCTGCGCGATCTGGTCAGGGCTGCCTAACCTAAATTTAAGAAAGAGCTCAACGTTTTGGATTAATACTGGCGAGATACGAATATAAAACGTAGATTTTGGAGTATTGTAAGATATAATGGGATTTAGTATTTTTATTTATGTGTATGGTGGCTATCTTTGAATGATTTAGAGTATCATAGGCGGAAAAAAGGGTGAAAAAATCATAGTTATAATTGTTTTTATCTCGTTGGGGGTCTAAACAGGTGATTCAGAGTGAAAAATGAAATTTAAAAAAAGTCTCACTACTTAATTCCGGTGTTTACTAACTGATCCAATTGAAACAAATACGTAGAGTCTCTCAATATTTGGAATTATTGAGGTAAACTAATCATAAAATCTGGGGTCAAGCGATGAGCTTGGTGCGGCTCATGTATGCTCTCCAATTCACACTCCCAATATGTCTCTCCAAGACGAAATTTTGTATGGGCAACGGCAAAATTGCTTTTGCGTTCCTCTGGATAAAGATACAAAATAGCTTGCCTTGCTGGTTTCTCGGCAGCCTGAGGTGTAAAACGGCATTTTAAAAGTATTATATATGTATTTTTTATATGCGGTATAGGGTATTTATTTTATTCGAAGAAACTGAGTCATCTAAAGCGTCAAGTATGCGAAACTAAGTGAAAAATAGTAATTATCTCATTGCATGTAAGCTAAATGGGTATTCTTGACATAGTTATAGATTATCTGCTACAATTTTTACTCAAAATAACTAGTTTATAACTAGAAATTGTATATTTATACCAGCATGGTTAACAATATTTGGAACCAGAGAGTAAAATATGCTTCCAAATCTGGGGTCAACCGATGAGCTTCGTGCGGCTCATGTACTTTTGTAAAAACTTTACATGCTCGGAAATCCCCGGTGAAATGGTCATTTCGGCATTGAATCGCGCAAAGCTCAAAATTTAAGCGCAAAAACATTCAGGAGGCTACGGGTAACGTGGTGGTCCGATATTATACAGTATCAGATACTGACAACCAGTCTGGTACAGGTTTAAATAGTATACTGTTACACCCAAATACCATCCAAAAACTCTCTGCACTGATCGTAGAAACCCGGTGGGTCCGATTACCACTGTTCGAGGACCTCTGGTTCTATATTCAGATTTCGGAACCACAAAGAATCAAGATAGGCCTCATATAAATGTCATGTTAATGATATTTCTATGTTTATTAGGCGATTATCTGGTCTAATAGGATTTCCCCAACACAAACTCATCCACAAACCATTTGTGAAATCTTGAATCGGCTGATAACTCAGGGTGAAAAGACGTCCCCAATTTGTTTCCCTGTCTGACAGCCACGATAAACCCGTTTCTATCCTCGAGCAGCTTTAACACTTGCACCTTGTGGGGATTGCAATACGTGTTTTTAGAGTAAATAATACTGGCCTCGGTATCCCTTTTGTGGATGGCACCGGGTGGGTCTAAAAGCTTACTGACAACAGGTGCTCTGATGAAGGTAGTTGGAAACATATTCACGCCGTCAATAAAGTCTGAAAAGTCCAAGTCAGCGATAAACGAATCCATCTGTCTGCCGAACGCGTTTCTGGTAACCTCAATGTCCATACCTCCAAGGAAATGCTGGCCCTCCTTCCCGTTCACGCACTGCTTGGCCAAAAAGATCAAGCCAGCGCAGGTGCCCCAGACTGGCTTCTCAAGGTTAATGAAGTCCATTAACGGGGATAACATCCCTGTCCTCTCTGCAATTAGCGACATCGCAGTGCTTTCTCCGCCTACAGTATTTGAACGTTAGTATGTTGCTCGGGTATTGGCCTTGATTTGTCACGGAGGTACATACCTGGGATGATAAGGGCATCACATGTAGCCAATTCTTCAGGCGTTTTCACCTGAGGGAAAGAGAAGTGGTATTCTTCATACTGGCCATTCTTGATTGCGTTCGCAAGGTGGCGGATATGTTCGACAAAGGCACCTTGAAGAGCCAATACTCCGATAGTGATATGCTTCAATTCTGTCATTTCTTGCGTTTATTGTGCGTATATCGAGATAATGAAACTGGAAAGAGATAAGTATCACTGAGTGAGATTAAAGAGTTGAGTATCACTGGGTGAGATTGGAAAGAGTTAAGTGTGGCCGAGCCATCCTGGGGTATCGGTGAGATTGAAATGCCAGGCTTCAAGTGTGGGCGATAGCGCCCGATATTTTACGAGCACATGCTTCACCGATCCAGGGAAGCACGTCAGTCACCGTCAGGTGAGTCAGAGATATCTACAAGCTTTTGATTGGAATATGTCATCTCCTGTTCCTTCCCCTCCTCTGGTATCAAAATTTTGTCGAAGAACGGCACTTGCCCCCGAGTATGTCTTATCTAACCGAAAATTATACGGGTCAAAATGCCCTCTTTGGACTTAGATTGGTCTCGTCACGCGCATTTGCGGTAGACGAGGCTATAAATTCAGAGTCAAACTGATTTTGTTATGAGCGAGCAGGACCGAGTCAGCTTGCCTGCACTGTCAAGTCACCTTATGTACGTATGTGCCGGATTTTTAAGTCTCATCCCCCCGTAGATCTTTAACAAGCGGTAAGACATTGCGTCACCGCTGTCCTGCACTTGGAGATTTATCCCCCGGACTTCCCCTCTAAGCGTATATTCTCTGCGGGAATTCTTGCAACACTTTCCAGGTCAGTGACTCGGCGAGGAAACTGACTCTTCCTCTCGTGTATTCTTGGCGAGCACTTACTGACCAATACATTTTAGGGTTATCTAGCCGCTAGCGGGTTCCTCGGGTGGAACAGGGATGACGTGTCGATCAATCTCCACCCAACAGCAGCGCCAAGGTTCTTTCGCCTTTTCTTTCCATCCGAAAGTCGTTCATCGGCGAAATTTGGATAACCATCCACCTTAATTGCTTCAATTACATAAAAGGGACACGCTCCCACAAATGTAGAAAGATTTCAAGTCTCTTAATACAATTAATTTGAATATCTCAACCTCTGCACATAATCTTTTCACAATGTCCCAAAACACTTTCCAAATCAAAGCCGGCTTAGCCCAGATGCTCAAGGGTGGTGTCATCATGGATGTCGTTAACGCCGAACAAGCCAAGATCGCTGAACAAGCTGGTGCTTGTGCCGTGATGGCCTTGGAGAGAATCCCAGCTGATATGAGAAACTCCGGCCAGGTCTGCCGCATGTCCGACCCACAAATGATCAAGGAGATCATGGCCACTGTGTCCATCCCGGTGATGGCTAAGTGCAGAATTGGTCACTTCGTCGAGGCCCAGGTCTTGGAGGCCTTGGAGATTGATTACATTGACGAGTCTGAGGTCTTGACCCAGGCTGACAGACTGCACCACATCAAGAAGGACGTCTTCAAGGTTCCATTCGTCTGCGGGGCGAGAAACTTGGGCGAAGCCTTGAGAAGAATCGCAGAAGGGGCTGCTATGTTGAGAACCAAGGGTGAGGCTGGTACCGGTGACATCTCTGAAGCTGTCAACCACATCAACTTGATCCAGGGCCAGATTGCCCACGCCTTGGCTTTGACTACTGACGAAGAAGTCGAGGCTTACGCCAAGGAATTGAATGTCTCGTTGGTCTTGTTGAAGCAATTGATTGCTGACAAGGGTAAGTTCCCAGTTGTCAATTTTGCTGCTGGTGGTGTTGCCACTCCATCGGACGCGGCTTTGTGTATGCAAATGGGCTGCGATGGTGTCTTTGTCGGTTCTGGTATCTTCAAGTCCAAGAACCCAGCGAAGTTGGCCAAGGCTATTGTCAACGCTGTAACCCACTACAACGATCCAGTGAAGTTATTGGAGTACTCCACTGACTTGGGCGAATTGATGTTTGGTGTCAGCGTCGCCGAGTTGAAGCCAGAGCAGATGTTGTCCACCAGAGGTTACTAGTTACAATCACCTAGAGTTTATATATGCGTATACGATTACAGATATTGTTTTTTTTTTTTGTTAATAAACCCAATTTTTAATTGTGACATGAAACAAAGCGGTGTGCATAATAGTGGTATAATCGGACTAACATGATAGTTTCTATACAAGCATGTGGCAAGAGTAAAAGTATCTACTTATATAGGCCGGGGTGGGTGAAGTGAGTTTGACAGCATGCCGATAACACGAGAGTATTTATTCACACTGAAAACACAGTACTCGCCGATAATCAGCGACATAAATACAAATAGCGCATTTTTTAGTTTCCCGCTTATTTAGCTCTCTGTGCAAAGCTCTTTTTCAAATCGTCACTCGCAACGTCAATAGGCCTTTCCCCGTCGGTATTCACCGCCTCGGTATCGGCGCCCAACTTCACAAGGAGCCGCGCCACATCAGCATGGCCTTCCGCCAAAGCATAGTGCAACGGGGTCCAGCCGTACACGTCCTTGGAGCTCACATTGGCCTTACCCGTTTCCACTATAAGCTGTACGATCTGGACATTGTCAGTGGAAGCGGCTCTGTGCAACGGATACTGACCCCGCTTATCCTTCAAGCGACTGCTAGCACCGGCTCGGATCAACTCCTCGACTACATCCACGTACGCCTTCGCTACGGCGAGATGCAACGCAGTGGTGCCTGTATTGGTAGCCAAATTCACATCCGGCGCTGGCTTGTGCGTCAACAACTGCAAGAGGATATCTAAATTGCCCACCGAAGCAGCGATATGCAAGGGGGTCCAGTCTGAATCGTCAGTAAGCTCGTCAATCTCGATCTCAAACCGCTTATGAGTCTTGCCAGAGCTCTCAACAGAGCCGGATAGCCCCGCCATCGAGATATCAAACGGGTTCAACAACAAGGAAACAATTTCTTCATGGGAGCGCGAAACCGCCCAGTGGAGTGCACTTCTTCCGTCCAAATCACGCTGCAACACTAACTTGGGGTTCTCTGCCAAGAGGCTCCGCACAAGCAACACCTGGTTCGCCTTGGCAGCCTCGTGCAAGGGATAATCTGGGGTCTGGGTTTCTGACATTGGAAATTGCTTTATGTAATGTATGGTAATACACAGTTTAAAGCGTTTTTCAGTAACAATAACACGCTGATAAGGGGGGATTAACCAATAGGATATATTGAGCAATCAGCCCATTCCGGTTGCCTCCGCTTCTCTTGACCCTGGAATGTCGCGGCGTGCGGCTTGCTCATCGCGCCGGGTAACCTCTTTTATTAGATAGCAAAAAGTATTTTCGCTCCGTGCAGGAGTGAAAAATTGTGCATGTGCCTTAAAAAGTTTCCAGAAAACTCTATAGATCAGATTACTTCCTGCCATCCACAATTAAATGAGCGACACCGAAATCAAGCAAGAAATCGAGCAGGAGGTTGCCATCCCTACGCGTGACACCAGAAAGCCATCTACCAAGAGCGATGATGGGTTGGACAGAAAGACGTTGTTCGTGCGGTCTGTGCCGTTCGAGACCACTTCAGAGGAGCTTTCCAGTTTCTTCTCGCTGTTCTGTCCGGTTAAGCACGCAGTGATCGTCAAAGATGAGGCGCAAAAGTCTAGAGGGTTTGGTTTCGTCAGTTTTGGTGAGGAGGAGGACACTTTGATCGCGTTGACCGAGGCAAAGAAGAACAAGTTCAAGGGCAGAATGTTGCGTGTGGACGTGGCCAAGAGAAGAGACCGTAAGGCCGCTACGGACCCAGAGGCTGTGAAGCCAGCCAAGGAGGTTGTGGAAAAGAGAAAAGCCCGGTTAATCATCAGAAACTTGCCATGGTCTGTGCGTTCGCCAGACGACTTGAAGAAGATTTTCGGCAGATACGGTGCTGTTGCCGATGCGTACATTCCGAGAAAGGACGGGGGAAAGATGAGTGGGTTTGGTTTCGTGACGATGAAGAAGGACGTTGCTGCCGAGAGGGCCATCAAGGAGTCTGTGGGATTGAAGATTGCCGGTAGAGAGGTTGCTGTCGATTTTGCCATTGAAAAGTCCAAGTGGGAGACCGCCATTCAGGAGGGCAAGGTTGCCGTTCCAGAGATTGAATCCGAGGAAGAAGAAGAGTCTGAAGCGTCTGACGATGAAGACACTGAAGGGAACTCTGACGAAGACACTTCGGACATGGAAGATTTGGACAAGTTGAATGATATCGAAAACCAGGATGAGGATGTGGAGGAACAACCAGAGCCAGCCAAACCAAAGGAAAACAGACAGGAAGCGTGGTCAATCTTTGTCCGTAACGTGCCATACGACGCCACCCTGGAGAGTTTGGTCGAACACTTTGAGAAGTTTGGTACCGTCAAGTACGCACTTCCAGTCATGGACAGAGAAACCGGGTTGGCCAAGGGCACTGCCTTTGTAGCTTTCAAGGATGAGGATGCCTTCGTAAACTGTCTTGAGAACGCGCCAGCCGGTGCCTCGACCTCGATGTTGATTGCAGATGACGTTTCTCCATTGTATGTCTACGAGGGGCGTATTCTCTCGATAACCTCTACTGTTGATAGAGACTCCGCCTCCCGATTGACACTCAAGAATACCGACAAGAGAAAGGAGTTATTGGGTAAAGCGCCAGGCGCCAAGGACAGGCGTAACTTGTTCTTGTTGAACGAGGGTCGTATTACCGAGAATTCCAAGTTGGCGGAATTGATCTCCGCCACGGACTTGGGTCTTAGAGAAAAGTCCTACAACATGAGAGTGCAGCAGTTGAACAAAAACAACACACTCCACTTATCGTTGACCAGATTGGCCATTAGAAACTTGCCAAGAGCGATGAACAACAGATCCTTGAAGGCGTTGGGGCGCAAGGCGGTGGTCGAGTTCGCTAAGGAGGTCAGAGAGGGCGTCAGACAGACATTGTCCAAGGAGGAAGTCATCCGCTCCACTAAGGCGAAGTACGAGTTCGACGGTACCGATTTCAACCCTAAGAAGCTCACCGAGGCCCAGGCGAAAAAGTCCAAAAAGATGGGTGTGGTGAAACAGGCGGTGGTGATCATGGAAATTAAGGGCTCCGGTGAGGCCGGAAGATCCAGAGGGTACGGTTTCATCGAGTTCAGAGACCATAAGGCCGCATTGATGGGTCTTAGATGGTTGAACGCCCACGAGGTGTCTGCTGAGGAGATTTTGGAGGGCATGTCCGAGGAGGAAACCAAGCTTGCTCAGTTGGAGGGTGTCTCCAAGAGAAGATTAATCGCGGAATTCGCGGTGGAAAATTCCCAAGTCATTAAGAGAAGAAGGGAAAAGGTCTACACGTCTCGTAACACTGGTGCCGCTGGTGCAGAGGCCAAGAGAAAGCGTGAGGAGAGCGAGGGCCAGCATCAGGGCAGAGTCGGGTCCGACAAGAAGTTCAAGAAAGACGACAACAGAGGCAAGAAGACCGGGAAGCACAACAACAAGAGAGGAAACATGAACAAGGGTGCGCCAAAGGGTGCCAGACCAGCCAAGCCAGAGAGTGCCAAGACGGGCATCTCCGAGGAGCAGAAGAAACTCATCGGAATTAAGCGTAAGAGAAAGCAGCAGAAGGGGAAATAAGTCTGAATTCTTGCATTTTCGCCGGACTGGTCGTGTATAATAATAAATTCATCAAATTAAGCGTATGACGGATGTAAAAGACAACTTCGAGGTTTGCCCAGGATGATGTTTCCCCTTGTTAAAGACTGTCGTGGCGACTACCTCGTATTTGTCATCAGATTTGAGCTTCCAACTTAGAACCAAATATATCAACAGTTATAGTTAATGCTTGAAGACAATTTTATTCATCTTCCTGACTGTTTACACCCCCCTCATATTTGTTACTGAAGAAAATCACAATCTCATAGCCGAACTATAATATCCACACTATAAAATTTGAACAGTATTAATATATACAGAACCCCATTCTAACGGTTCTTCTTTGAAATGAGCCCGCGGAACATGTCGAACGAATTTCCATCCGGCTGCAACTCGAACCGCACACCCGTCGCACGGCCTTCCTCGTCCACCTCCTCCGCAAGCAACATGCCCCAGTCGGAACTAATACCAGTAATACGTGCACGCGCACGATGCTCCTCCAAGTTCACCACGTGCCCAGAGTGCAACCACCGCTGGTAGTACAAGTCCAAGAAGGGACGGAACCCGAAGCGCAAAAACTCGCGGTACATCGTCTCAAACTGGAACATGTACCCAGCAAGCAACCTTTCCATTCCGTAGGGTGGTAACGGCAGTTCCCCACGAGCTATCCGTACGGAATTCAACGCATCAAGCACGATGTTGAGCGATGTTGTAGGCGCTGCATTCGCAACGTTGATCCCACAGCCAACTACAAGCGTGTAATCGGTTCCGATGACGTTGGCGTTGACCATTGTGCCGCAGATCTTGGCATAGGGGTCTCCAGAGTCGAGGGAAACGGTTTTGCCGACAAACTCAGGCTTGAGGATGTAAACGTCGTTGGGCCATTTGATACGTATGGGCATTTCCGCGTATCCAGTGGAGGGACCGTCGCCCGCGTAGTTCCGCACCGCCTCCACCATTGCAAGTGACGAAACATACTGAATAAACACGACCGGCGACGTCTTAGCCCCCGACAACGGAATTCTAACCACAACCGAACTAGCCAACACCCCCGGAGGGTTAACCCAGACGTTTCCCCCTCTCCCACGCCCTGAAACCTGGGTCGTGCCCGTGATGGTAAACCCATCTGGAAAGAGCTTCAAGAGGTTAAAGTTTTTGTCGAGCATCGTACTGGTGGAAGTAAGCACTTCTCCGTACATAAGCGTCGAGCCAAAGTCACCAACAGAGCCAAATTTCTCCCAGTGGTGGAGCAAGTGCGAGTAATAGGCTTCGAGATTGAAGAAAGGCGTGGATTTGTAGCCTGGAAGGGCGTTTTTGTACACCTGGACCTCTTTAATCGCGGTGTCGGGGTCCTCGTATTCATCTTGTTTGGCAATTTGGGTGAAGGACTCGGAATAGTGAAAACGGAAGGTGTCGTTGGTGCCGAGCACAATTCCGTCGTCCATGCCCACTTCCTCGCGGATTCCATGAAGGAATTTTACCAAAACAGCAGGCTTCGCAGAGGTGAGAAAAAGGGGGGTGAGACGGGGAATGGGGGTGACAGAGTCGTTTACCTTAAGACCGAGCTTTTGGAGGCAGGCATTAAGGAAGAGAGAGTAATTCGACTCGCCCAAGCGAGTTGAAATGCTCGCCAATCGGCACACAGACTCGCGCAGGCAAGCCAGGTCCACCCCACCGTCACTCGACTCACCCTTCATCAACTCCGGAATAAACTCTGGGTGGGAGCCGGTCAACAACGCCAACCCACTGCCCACTTTGCAGAGCACCACCGCTGCCTGGCATGCTCTTGCCGCCGGGCCATCCGAGCTCGCAACGTCCAACTCCTCCGCATACTCAGCGAGTATATCTACCGAATCATACTTATCCGCATCCACAAAGACACCACCACCGTTGTAATAGTTCACACAGTTCTCAACCACCTCAGGAAACGCGGCCTGGTTGACGACCAACTCGGCGGCCCTGGCGCCGCTCTCCGACGCGTAGACAAAGCCCTTGAAGGCAGCACCGCGACAGGTTCCTGGGAAGAAGCCTAACTCGCGAGGCCCACTAACTTCCATCAGGAGGTTACCCACCTCAAACTCGCAGCGCGCCGATCCGAAGTATCCACCAGCACAGAAACCTGCGAAAAGCCCGCCCTGGCGCACATACTTTTTGATTCGCATGGTGCCCGCGCCGTTGAACTCACGGCAGAACGGGAGGTCTGCCCCGCCAGGAAACACCAATAACGCGGTCTTCGCCTCCCAGGGCTCCTTGGTGAGGATTGCAGAGGTGACGCTGATTACCGCATAGTGTGGCGAGAGATGGCGCCTGAGAGACTCCAAGCAGTGTTTGACCGAGTCGGTCGTGGTGCCGGGGCCGGAATAAACGAGTACGTTCATTTTGTCTGAATAGTGATGGATGGTTCGTTTTGGATGGATAAAGGAGATTTTAGCCGCCCATCTAAACATTAATAGAGAAGGAAGGCAGAGGGAGGAGGAGCTGGGGGGTATGGATGATGCACGATTACGAGTCATTGAAAACCGAGAGCAAGTATGCCGGATGTGACTCGAGCTTAATCACCTACCGTTAAGTGTCTAGTTATTTATTTTCATCTTTTTATTCAGTTTCATCATGGTAAAATTTATCTCCATTCATTCAACTCCGTTCTCCCTTTTCACCATATAGCCAATTCAAACAAAGTCGGATTTTTTTGTAAATATGAATATATATATATATGCTTATATAGAAGTAAAATTTGAGCACAAATCAGGTTTACTTGTAACTATAAAATAGTATACCCGCTATATCTCCTTTAACCACTTACCTCATACTTTCTCATACCTGTATTTAAATATTTCCTGAAGTATAGGCTCAATTTCCATAATGGTTTCTTAACTCCTCTTTGTTCGTTTCCCAGATAAGAATTTCATCCTGTATACAACCATTTCACTACAACTGCTGAAAACGCCCGCGGCTATATTAATGCAACTTCCTATCAAACCACTCCACATATCAGGATGTTTCTTTCAGCAGCCTTTTCCCGCTCTGCAGGTTTTAAACTATCTTCCCTCACGGTTTTTGCCAAGGTGCTGCCCAGTGCTGTCGCCATTGGTTGTCGAGGCAGTTTTGCCCGACCGGCGCTTTTGCGTGTCTTGTCACAGTCGCCGCAAAGGCTCAGGAATGAACTGCTCGGCAAAAAAACTCTTGGTGAATCTCTGCCATCAAGGTCTGAGGCTGTCCACAAGTCGCCGTCCCAGCCGGAGATTTTTGCGGAGTTGTCAAAACCAAACCCAGACATTAAAAGAGCAATCTCGGAAAACATTTATACGATTCCCAACATGTTGACCTTCACACGACTCATCTCCGCCCCCGCGGTAGGCTATCTCATCATGACGGAACAACGTTGGGCGGCAATTGGCCTCTTCACCTATTCATGCGTGACTGATTTTGTGGACGGTTACATTGCCAGGAAGTTCAACATGGGCAGCGTGTTAGGATCCATCATGGACCCTATGGCCGATAAGATGTTGATGATGCTCTGCACGCTTTCGCTAGCCAGTGTGGACCAGATTCCGGCATACGTTGCCGCGTTGATTCTCGGGCGCGACGCTATCCTCGGTCTTGCCTTTGTGGTCATCCGTTACGTGTCATTACCGACCCCAAAGACTTTTGCGCGGTACTGGGACTTTAGTTTACCAACCGCCTCAGTACATCCCACCAAGATCTCCAAGTACAACACATTCTTTCAGATGGTGTACATCGGGACGTGTGTAATGAAGCCAGCTGTGTTGCACGTGTTGAGTTCCGAGTACGTCGCTGCGTTCGACACCGGGATGGATGGTTTTGGTGTGTTTGTGGCATCAACCACGGTTTTGAGTGGCTTATCCTACGTGTTTTCGAAGGACACAGTCAGGTTTATCAAGTAGTCTGTATTTAGTATTTATTAGATTGCTCCTCGAGATGTAGATAAAGATTTAGTCATAGCCTTAGGGGATTATCTGTATTGGCAACTTACGAGTCGAAAGAAGACTTGTTGAACCTAGCGCCTTGTTTATTGATCGCGGGTATGAAAGTTCAATAATCAATGTTGATTAAAGGTCATCTACGATAATGTATGAGCGGGAGTCATGGGGTCAATATGACGTAATTTTACGGCCTATACCTAAAGCTTGATGCATTGACGTATTTGGCCAGTCAGGGCTCTTTACTAGATTTTAACGAAAAGTTTAGTATAAATTATCCTTAGCCATAAAGCTATCAAAAAAAAAAAAAAAGCCTAATTCTTCATCATTTGGGAGTATCCCCAGGTACCAGTTACGAGAAATACCGTTGACTAGCCAGCTTGCTTTTACCTTTCTATAATGAGCGGCATCTGCTACCAGTTTATCTCCTTTACCAAAATACATCAACATTATGGACAAGATATATCTACCTAGAAACAGATATATAACCATCCAGTTCATCCTCCTACAAGTCTTAAGACTGGTCAAGAATATTCAGTTCATAATTTCCGTTTATGGTACCTGCTACAGGCTCCATATCATGGCGAGCCATATTCCATTGCTTGATATAACCATGCCATATTCCATAAAATCTTAACCAGATTCATAGAAATATGTAACAGTAAACTTTCCAGGCTTGTGCCACCCAAGGAGCTCAGCTGTCTCGCCATGAGAGAATTCTGACACATGCATAGCATTGAAGGTAAACATTCCTACCAAATACGATACGCTCTTATAATCACGATAGATTTAACCATATGCATTTTTATTCTATATTAACCATAGCATATACACCTATGCGCTCTCAATAAGCCCAGCTCGACTTTGCTTTTTTGTTATACATTATATTTGCTTTGCAAAGCCCCCCTCAACTCCACGTCCATGCTCTCACCAACAAACACCTCCCAGTCGCTTGCAAACATTGCACGATAACCACCAAGAACGCTTGCAAACATCTCGCGCAACTTCGCGCTCGGCTGTTCGTAGAACGCGATCGCCGCGACGAAAACGCCCAACGCACGGCGGTCCTCCGGCGTGGTGATAAAATTTGGATTCACCGCAAGTACCTGACACATACCCTGGAACGCGGAGTCCTTCTCATCGTTCTCAATCAATCCGTCCATGTACTGGCCCCATAACAAGAAGAAGGCGGAAATGTCGGGCGCTAGGGCGCCCGGGGAATGGATCCCCATGCGACCCAAAGTGATTGCCGCATTTTCCAATACCGTTTCTTCGATGTCAAAGGCGGAGGAAAGCAAAGAGATAAGACAACCACACAAGTTGTCGATATACGGCGCAATCGCCTCTGGTGAGGCCTGGAGCGCGATCTCACCAAGCGCCCAGGTGGCGTTGTTGCAGACGGCGCTGGTACCCATCGTGCGACTCGTGATCTCCTCGCCAATAGCGACAATCACCGGTTGCAAGCACGGCGCGACCATCTCGGCGTGGCAGGCGATCGCGAGATCTCCCAAGAGCGCGAACGCGGACTGGCGCACGTCGTTCTCCTCGTCTTCAAAGCAGTGTAAAAGCAATTCCATCAACTTCGCCTCGGATGCCGCCTGCTGGAACAACTCCACGCAGTGGGTGCCCAAGCCCTGGACCAAGCCGTCAATCAAGTCTATCGATGTCACCATAAAGTCCTTGGACAAGGTCGGCACGAGCGGGTTGACGCGATTCTGCTCCTCGAGGCTAATACAGTTGGCGAGGATTGCCACTGCGCGCGCACACACCGGAAGCGCGTACGGTGCGAACACCTCGCCCAAAGACGCGGCTACTGACGACATGCACTCCAACAACGGCCATAACTCCTCGTCCTCATCGTCTAACCTTTGCCACTTGGCAATCAAGTTTGGCAACAACATATCCGCGTAGTTCTTTTCGGTGAGCAAGCTCCCCACCTTCTCCACAAACGTCTGCACAGAATCGTACAAAATGATCATGTTCTTTCGCTGATACACCTCAAAACATTTGGAAAAGTGCACGAGCAACGGCTCCATCAATGGCCGGAGCAACTCAAGTTCACAGGCCTCAATGAAACAGGCAAGAGAACTGCATGCGGCCTGCTGCACAATCTTCTTCTGGTCCAACGCGCAGCTGACTATCGCCTCGAGCGTTGGGATAAAGTAGTTCGCGCACTGGCCGCCCACAGATGCCTCCAGACACACCCACAGCGCGTAGCGACTCAACGTCCAACACGCGATTTGTCTGACGCGCGGCTGCGGTGCGGTCATCCGCTCTACCAAAAATGGCACGAGTTCCGGTAACTGGTCGTGCGCACCGCCCTCTGCTATCGCACCAAACGCGAGAATCGCCGCCTCGCACACCGGCCACTGGTCGGAAACAATCCGGTCTTTCAAGAGCGGTAACGTGCAGTCCAAGACTTGTGCGCAGTAGAGCGACGAAAGGACATCCAAGGTGGCAGCCGCACATTTGCGCAATGTCCATTCGGTGGAGTCCGTGTCATCTTCATCCTCATCCTCATCTTCGCCGTTGGCCTTCGCGACGGTGTGTTCGCGCGTCTTGACGTTCTGTGGTCTGATGTCCTGATCGCGGTCCGCGACCGCCGCATCATCCGCCGCATCAATCGCTGCGAGGTCGATCAATTCGTCTGCGGAGTACACCATCTTGTCGAGCAAGACTGGCAAAATAAGCGGTAACTTGCTCACCACCATCTCTTCGGGCATCTCCGACGTCGATAGGTTCAACAAAAAGTCACACGCCTCCAAGGAAACTTCCTTGTTTTCGTCGTTCACCGAGTGCAAGCAGTAGTTGATGATACCGTCGAGGTGCGGCACCAATTTATCTGCGCGCGTCTCCAAGATGAGCGTGAACGCGGTGCAGATGTTGCGGCGGAGCTCTGCAAATGGGTCTGTCGCGAGGGCAAAGAGCCGTGCGAGGAAAGCATCGAGATGTACGAGGAAGCTCTGGGTGCGTAACTCGATAAACTGGTTGATACAGTGGATAGCGCGCGCACGCACCGGCGCACGTGTCGAGTTGGTGAGCTCCATGAACTTTGGCATCAAGTAGTCCAACGGCCTCTCGCCGTTCAACGGCTTGTTGAGCTTCTGCGCGGAATCCTCGCAGATCTTTGCCAACGCGCCGATTGCGCCCTCCTGCGTCGCCTCTGCCACCCCGCTCGCGCCCGCGGCCAAATCCATGAGCTGGGTCAAAACCTGCGCCCATTGTTCCATCCCGAGACTAAAGAAGAGCGACGTGATCACGTTTCCTGTGATGTTTCTCACGCGTCTGTCGCCGTCCAATAACCCGTTCAAGACCTGCGTTTTCACATACTCTTTAACATGCTCCAGCGTGGCCCTGCCGTAGCTGCTAGTGATCTTGTTTTTGTAGACGGTCCCTGCGGACGCACGGATGGAGGAGTCACCCTGAGAGTCTAGCGCCAAAATGTATAAGAGATACATGTCGACATCCGCCTCCTGTTTCGCCTGGTCGAGCGCCGCGGTGGCCTCTTCTCTCGTAGCGGCATCAACGGAGAGCGTCGCCCCCAAGATGCGTTTTAATTGCTCCAAGGCCTGTGGGTCTGGGTTCCAGGACATGGTGTGTAGTTGTAGTGGGAATATAGTTTTATGTTTCAATCTTCATGAGATGGGGAAATGAGTTTTGATCTTTGACAGCTGAAAACTTTATGCACGGGCCAAAAAAATATTTCTTTTTTTTTCTCGTCCACGAATACACACAGGCTAAATCTTTCGCCGCATAGACATGTGTTTGTGCGCAGTATATAGACCGCTACAAGGATCCGGCCATGTGTTGGCGGCTGCAGAAATCCGGAACGATCGCCCAGTCAGAAACTAGAAGAGCCGCTCCGCTGCAATATGGAAACGACGACTAATTAAGTTTTTAACATATGATACTCGTGGATGGTACGATTGCAACCGTGTGATATATCTTAGGACCGCGAGACTAGTCTTTTTTTCG
This sequence comes from Babjeviella inositovora NRRL Y-12698, assembly GCF_001661335.1. Classification (NCBI taxonomy): domain Eukaryota; kingdom Fungi; phylum Ascomycota; class Pichiomycetes; order Serinales; genus Babjeviella; species Babjeviella inositovora. The sequence goes on from NW_017566843.1 coordinate 439,693, forward strand.
CGTTATAAAGCTGTTTAAAGCCATGTTGGCTTGATAGCCATTGCAGAGAAACGATCTATTCTAGATCTGTTGAGGGGTGGCTGAAACTAGCTTATAAACGCTTGAATATTAATACACGCATGCGAATTGAGCTTAGGTTAAGTGCCAGAGGTGGCCATTTGATTGTGCATATCTTTACATAATTTTAACTGTCTAAGTTTATGCTGGCACAAAATCCAGTTTTGGCTTACAATAAAGACTGTTTGGACAACGTGACGCTCACCTACAAGTCCGCAGCGGCGGTTTAAGCAAAGCACCAATCGTGGCTGGTTACAACTCGCGAAAGGCATAGGTATACAGATTTATTTTCACATACCAAGTGACTCCAACAATAGCATGCCACCAACCCATAATCATTTACGATATTTCAGCAAGAATAGGAGTAGTCGAGTGCATGCAAAAGGTAGGCCTTAACCGAGCAACGCTTCCAAGTCCTTCATCTTCGTGGCTAACTCATCGAGTTGATCCATCCATGGGTCAAACATCTGGTGGATACCTCCGTGTCTGGACGAGATGGTGCCGCTGGAGCTCAGTCCACCATCGTGGTGTCTCTTGTCCACGGTTATAGACGAAGAAGTGGCTCGAAGGCTACGCTTGGCTGAATGGTCGCTCATCAGCGGATAAGAGGCGTTGTAGCCCTTCACGCGACTCTTGAGATACACTTCGTCGTGTTGATCGACCGCTTCCAGGGTGGATGGAGCGGTGGAGCCCCCGGTGACCAAAGAAGAAGTAGACATCAATTTTTCGCTGGACTCGTTACGCAAGTCATCAAACGATCGGTAGCCATCGTCCGCATCATTCACCGTCGAGATAGATGAGTCATGGTCTGACACAGCAATCGCCGTAGCCGAGCTGGAGGTTCTGTCGTCGGAGCCTGTCTTGCCCAACACACTGGGGTCGAAAAGGGCGGACTCGTCGTTGATCAAGTTGTCCAACATACGCATACTCTCTGACACGCTGCCTCGGTGGCTTCTGCTCTTAGAAGATGAGCGCGAGATCCCGCCGGTAGAAGATAATGAACTGCGTCTCAAGCTAGGTGAGGTGGGCGAGGAGGTTTTTCTTTTGGATTCACTGGAGGCGGATTTGATCTTTCCAGAGCTCCCAGAGCGCGAGTGGGTGCGGTGAGCTTTCTGGAGGGATTTTGGCGTACTGGAGGGCGTCTGGGATATTATAGGGGTGCTGGTAGGCGTGGATTTCTGATCGACTAGCGGTTGGATGGCAGTCTGGAAAAGCGAGGTGTTTTCAGCAGAAGAGGACAGATAGCGGGCCGTTTGTGAGATATGAGGCGTGGAGCCAGCACTTGTCTCCCCCTTCTGTCGTGACGATTTCAAGGAAAAGGAGCGGGTGACGACCGTATCGTCGAGCCGAGTAGGCGAGATATCGCTCTCTATCTCTTCGTTAACTAGAATGGCATCTGCCATGAAGGAAGTTTGAGGTGAGCTGGTGGCCTGGATTTCCGAAGACAATCCAGAACTGGCATCCTGAAGGCTTATAGTCCTGAGATACGACTCAGAGCTTGGTTCCAGAGGCTCTAGACTAGGCACGTGGTCCAAACCCTTGAGCTTCAACTTTTCAGACTCCGGAGGAGGTCTCCTTTGCGGCGAACTAGTGGATAACGGTGGGGTGCTGCTAGAAAATTCAAGTGTGTCATCGTACAACCGTGGTGTCTGGGGGGCATCCTCTGGGGGTGCTGGGGGGCGACGGTGCGAGTCGTCGGCGAGGAAATCGCCAATATTACGACTGTTATCTGGATTAATGTCGATAACCTTTTTGGAAACAGTGGGAGTGGGCTCCGGGACCGGGTAGACCGTTCTTCTAGCGGCACCCAGGATGGGAGAGGCTGGTGTGAGGCTCGTGCGACTCCCAGAAGGAAATCTGGAGTCGTTGTACGATTCCGGTGAGCTCCAGTCGGATGTGTCAGGCGAAAAGGTGCCAATGCTGCTGGTCCCGTCATCACCGCGGTAAGCGTAGGAGCTGCTGTGTGCGCGTGGCGGTTGGCCCAAATCGTCCACCAACGCCATAGTCTGGTTGGCGCGCGCGTACGCGTTGTGCTGGCCGTCCTTCTGGCTTGACTCTGAAATCTTTGACAAATTGGCAATGCTCAACGCTTGTGGTTCCTCCTCGACGTTTCGTAAACCCGAACGGCTCTTGGCTAGAACTAACGGCTGGATGTTCTGGTACGGCTCACTGACCACCTCGCTGTGCGCTTCCTCCTCGTCATTGTATTGGTAATCCTGGAGGAATGTGACCGACTTAGCCTTAAGCCTTGGCTCCTTCTTCTCTGAAACCCCCCTCTGGAACGACGAAGCCAGTTCGACAGTGGTGTCACCCCCGTTCCCGTTCTTGAACGCCGTTTCAATCTCCTCATTCTTCCAGCAGTTCAACCGCGCGAGCCGTTCACCATAGGTTTCCAACACCTCTGCAGGTGCAAATCCAACTTTATTATCGCTAAGACGGCGAACCAACCACCAATAGTTATCCTCGTCGTTGATCAATTTCACGGGCTCGTCGCGCGCGATATTGCAGTGCAGCGGATCGGGACCGGAAAAGTCGTAGAGTGCGTACAACTTGTCGGGATCAAGCTCGCGCGGTGGGCTTCTGGGAGGTGACTGGAGCATGTAATCGTCGGAATCCGACTCAGACTCTTCCAGCGCCATGTCCTCGCTGTCAAGCTCTTCGGGGTCTGTCTGTATCTCTACCTCGTCATCGAGGTACGAGTAGCCATCTACCCGCAAGTCGTCTGCAGGTGTGGTTATGTCGAGGCCAAATGTGGTTCGTCTGGGCGTGGACTCAGGTGAGTCGAGCTGGAGCGAGCGGCGGTTCGCGCGCGGGCTGGCAAGCGCACGTGTGGGATCATTGCGCGCAGGGCTGGCTAACTCATCCACACGACTGTCTCTTTTAAGGCTAGGGTCTGTGCGAATGTCGCTGTTTGCCACGCGCGCACTTGTGTTGCCAGTACTCCCCTCGCTGCCATGGCTCGCGGCACGCTGCTGAATGTGCTGGTGAAGAAGGCTCACACTGTCACTTCGGCTGAGTCTCCGGTTACTCAACGGAGATGGCACCTTTAGCGACACCTGTGGCGGCTGGGGCATCTTTGGCCCCACGCGGTACTGCGATTCACGCTCCTGATACAACTGGTCAGTGTCAAGCGCAAACCCCCGTGTCTCGCTGCTTTGGTGGAGAACCTGGGACATGAGCGACGTCGCCGTGGACGTTCCAGCCTGTGATTGATGACGGTTGTGTATCACTGTGGACTGGTTGGACGATGTGTTGGAGGACAGAGACAGCTTTCGTTCCACCAGTTTTGGGGATACTAAATCGCTAAAGTCCATGAGATCGGTTGGCTATGCAAGGGACGTGAAACGCTGTTGTGCTAAGAAGCTATCTAAATGTATAACGATGATAAATAGCGTTTAGATAATCTGAAAGATCCGGTCAGGATAGATAAAAACAACAAAGCTCAACGTTTCTTGCTATGATACAGCCTAAGGTTTTTTTTTTGGTTTTCTCCTTACGGCCCAAATCTGGCGCGGCGTGTAATTTTTTCTAGGGACACACGCGAAGACGCTGTGCAGTACGAGTACGCGCCTACTGTAGGGGGGGCACAAGAATAAAGAAGCACTCTGCATCTATTATATTTTACTTATTAACTACAAAAGTAAAATCGTTCAATAATCTTATTAATTGGAGGTCGTACAAGTGCGTTCAGCCCTCGGCTTTAGGTACTGGTGCACCAAAGGAGCTCGACAAACCTGAAACATTGCAGACGAAACGCGATGTCCCCTTACACCAAAAAGCAGATTCCACCTGGATACGCCGCATATCGCACGCGCTAAACGAGGGCATAATCTGAGAACTAGGTCGGAGGACAAGGTCGGAGGATAAGACCGAGGGACAGGATCTATAGCTATTTACGACGCTTGTTAGACCTCTCTATAATAGCATTATACTATTATTAACAGGCGAGATTAATCCGTGGAGCTACGCCCTGATATGGATAATCTTGCGAGATCTACACGTGGCATCATGCTTGATTCATGCATAGATTCTCCAACATAGGGCCGATAACACAGTACACATTTCCTGGCCTTTCGTTGTTTTGGGATCTACCTTTAATCACTGTTCATCGGCCAGCCGCGTAAAGTCATGCGTATGGACATAGCTGCAACCGAGCTGGCATTTGTCGCGTCTCCATGCACTGCGCCTGGACGCGAAAAGAACGCGTTCTGTATTACGATCGTTCGGCTACATATATATGACGTAGGACGAGATACTTTCTCATTAGCGAATATACTAAACCGTTTACATGCTGTCAAACGTGTAGCGAGATCTGATAAATATGCTTACACCCGAATCCGTTGGCTTGGAGCCGTATGGACTATTTAGTGGACAATAGCCAAATCCTGAAACGAGCTTTATTGAGGCTCAGCATCGATGAATTCCTGCATGAAGACCCGTTCAGAGTTCCAGATGACGCGCCAAGGTCCTGGTATGCGTGTATCGTGCAAAACCATATCAATAGGGAATATGGTGCGGCTGCTTGGTAGAGACCCGGTGTATCTACCATAGCTCATAACTCTCAGCGCTATGTCATCTTTTGCAGCGGCAATAGACTTAAAAGAGGATGTTCAGTCCATTTCAGGGAGTATTGCTCTGCTGCTTCGCAAGCTCGTGGCTAGTACGTAAACCCCATCTTCAAACCATCGGATAACAAGTGCTAGCTGTGTGCATGGACATTGTGTAAGGAAAAAAAAAAATTCATTATGTTTGGCTTGACCTAGCCCCCACAGGGTATTTTAGTATAGATGCCGAATAAAGTTACACCCCCAGGGTGGATTCTATATCGGATGGTACGAGAAATGGAAAGACTCGCATCGGTAAAAGATAAATTATTACCTGACATTACGTTGAATTAACAAAAGAAAACGATTCCGGCGGGAATCTTATATGAGCTAAACATGAACAGTTCTAAAATGTATAAAAGAGGGGATGTTGGTTAATGTAAACGGACCTCACATATCTTGCCTCCATGAGGGTATGCAACAGGGATACTGGCACGGATAATTTCCTTGCCGTAGATATTCATAGCAATTGATACTATTGGTCTTAATATCAGCGTTAGTATTATTGATAGATATTATTGGTAGCTATTTCCTTATAACTCCTTCTTTTCCACGGACCCATTCTTCTCTTCCTCCTTCTTCAACGCTGCGAGCTTCTTCATCTTGATCTTGACCAAAGCGTTCTGGCCGGTACCCAAAAAGAAGTAGATCACGTTGAAGAAAATGACCCACAACTGAGGAGGAACGTAAGTTTGCGCGAGGAAGGTGACAAGCGGACTGACGATCCAGGATGTTCTCAAAACTGGCAACAAGTTGTTCTTCCAGTTCGTCTTGATTGCCTCTACTGCGTTTTGCAACTTAGCGCCGCAAGTAGTTGCAGTAGGCAGCGCCTTTAAGTTGAGCAAGGCCAAGTAGGCGACAAAACACGCGCCGGAAAGCGGGGTAATGGTAACCAACGAGGTTAAAATTTGCAATAATTTGGCTTTTCCGCTCAACGGAGGCTGGAATATCTTGTTCAAGATGTCATATCCGAAGTGCGAGATCGGGGCGCTGATCGCAAACCCGTAGAGTGCCATGAGCGGCACTTTCACGGTCAAGGTGTGCAAAAACTTCAACGAGCACACCTTTTTCCCGTTATTCTGGATGCTGACCCGCATAGTCTGGAGGTCGCCTGCTAACAAACTGGCAATTTGCTCGTTCAAAGAGACGAGAATGGCGGCGGTTACCGCCTTGGTCAATAAGGGGTTGCTCGCCAACGCTTGCATGTATCTCACGTTAAGTGAGGTGGAGCCTTTGGATCTGGACATTATAGTAGATTTGCAAAAATGGCTATTATATGGACTAAATATAATGGGGAATTGTCTGTTTTTATAAGTTTTCTCGGAAGTTTAAAAGCGAGGGGTGATCCCTGATCATGTTCATATTTTCTCACCCCACATTTTCCAGTACACGCGCGCGGTTCGGCCAAAAGCGAACGCTATCTCTAGGCCCCAGGTCCGTCACCGCTTCTCCGTCACCACCGTCGCGCTTTCCCGGAGACAAACCTTATTCACCGGAAGGAGGGGAACCATTCTCGCGAACGGACACCGGGGCACGTTTCTGGTCATGTGATTCTTCCGGAAAACATGGTATACCTGAAACTGGAAAAGTATGAGCTAACTAAACTCGGGGGCAAGTGATTATTGTCGGGGTACATATAGAAACTACATTTGCGTCCTTTCCAAACTGTGAAAGGGTGAAGAGCGGTCCATAATCTTCCGTTGGAGGGTGGTGCCAAGCATAGTCTTCAAAGGGTTCTTTGCCCTCGGATGTTTGCTCATTACGATAACCAAAATCTCGCGCGCGCCAACTTTCATAATACGCAAAATTCGTATTAATGTGCGAGTTCGGACACTAATAAGTACATATATATATAAACATTGTCAGTTGTTCCGGAAATAGCCCTTAAGGCAAACGTTTGATTTGCCTAGGAGCTTAGTTCCTTTAATCCCACCATTGAAAGTCGAGATTCTTACCCCACGGGTCGCAGATGTATCTCTTTGGATTCTCCTCACCCAAGTGGTACAACGCCTGCAAGTCCTCCTGGGAAAGCTCTGCCAATCGGACGATGCTGGCAATTCTATCGGGATTGGTAGATCTTGGAATGACAACTCTCCCGGAATTGATGTGGTAGGACTGCAACAATTCGTTCTCGTTGACCCCGTACTTCTTCGCCAACTTCTGTACCAATGGCAACTTCGTCACCGGCGCTCCGCTGGAGCCTAAAGGAGAATACGCAGTCACGATGATGTGGTGCTCAGTGCAGTAATCGCACAAGGCTTTCTGAGGCAATTGCGGGTGCAACTCAATCTGGTTCACGGCAGGCACCACATCCACCTGGTCCAATAATTTTTCCAAGAAGGATTGAGAATAGTTGGAAACACCAATAGCTTTGACCAAATCGGTGTGCTTGTAGAGATCTTCAATCTTCTTGTAGGTGGCAATGAAATCTCCCTGTGGGTCCATGAGGATAGTGCCGTCAGCACTGCGGGGAACGCTAGGCTTCCCGTCTTCGTCGCTCTGGAACGCTAAGGGCCAGTGCTGAAGAAACAAGTCTACGTAGTCCAACCCCAAATCCTGCAAGGATTGTTCCAAGGACTTGGCTGGGTTGGAGTGCATGGAGGGCCAGACCTTTGTGGTGATGAACAATTCTTCTCTCGTGACAATTTCCTCGGCAAACAATTCCTCCAAGGCGTAGCCAATATACTTTTCGGTCCCGTAGTACCAGGCAGTGTCAATATGTCTGTATCCGGCCTTCACGGCAGCAATAACCGCTTCCTTGGTCTCAGCATTCTTCTCTGAAGGTGTAGCGGTACCTGTAATGTTAGTACAAAGCTGAGCGGAGGGACTCACTGATACGTACCCAACCCGAGAGCAGGGATCTTGGTGTGGTTGTTCAAGGTGAAGACGACTTCGGTGGCTAATTTAGTCATGGTGTGTAATTTGTTGGTTAACGCAAGAGACTATATAAGATTAGCAGAGAGTCTCTTATTTATAGCGTAGTCTTAAATGGTCACGGAAGAACGTTGAAGCAAGCAACGGGAGGATGCTTGTCCGGTCTGGACTATTGCCATCATGCATGTAACGTGTAGGCCTCGAAAAAGCATACGCTGCAAGAGCAAGCAGATCCGGGGTGATTGTTGGTTCTTTTGTATCCTCAACGTCACGCCGCGTCATAATTTCATTAACCGATGCCACCCTAGTGTATTAACGTGTTTAGCAAGCTTTGGATCCTATAGGGACCCCTAGTTTATTATCACCTTACAGCCTTCTGCCTCAGTTGTTGTGCGATGTTTAGGACTACACTTCCAAGGCCCCCACGTATACCTTCTTTTGTTCATTTACTAGACCTTGGCTTATTCTAGCAGATGTAGATTAAAATAGACTGTTATTCTAAAAAAAAAATAGGAAAAAAAAGGCATAATCTGACGATGATCTCTCTGTCCGAAGAACAGATTTTGACAGCCCGAGGGGTTCTCAGGGGCCGGGCTGAGTTGCCGTGCATTACTGTATCGATCTCGAGAGAAGTCTAAATGTACTTTTGGACTGGTGGGGTTTACGTCACTCCCATAGTAATACGAAAAGGGTCAAATAATCTGATTACTTAATCAGCAAACTGGAGGTATGTATAAGACGTCCGAGCACCAGCGCAACCTTTACTCAAATCCTTCCAGGTGATTTGGTCGTGATGGATAGCTCCCCATCAGCAGAAGCTGAAGTTCTTTTTCAGTGAGATATTTATGAGAAATTGCTGGGGTGCGGCCAATCCACCTCTGCGTGAAACCCTTCCCGTTCACTCCAGAATTGTCTCGGTTTCATACCTGCGAATCAGAAACACTCACCGTAACCTGTAGCTCAAATCAAACCCTCGAATAAACTGACTGAAATCCTTTCAAATTCCGAGCCTCGCTTCCCAATACAAGACACGGCGGCAGTTTACCCGATACGGAATTGATTTCCTGGGCGCTCTTAAGCGCTCCCCAATCGGGCGTTAGCGCCACACACTGCAGGATACCCCATAGTGGCCTCCAATTTTCCGACGATGAGGCCGCTTACCTGAGGTATTTAAACGGGAGGACTCCCCTCAACCGAAGTTTGGCTGTCAACTCAAGAAGCAGTAAAAGAAACCCCAGCTAAATGACTTTTGAGCCAGCTTTCATAAACAAAAACCTCATCCGCTCCCAGGCCTACATCAACGGTCAGTGGGTGAGCTCGCCAAAGACCTACCAGATCACTGATCCCGCCAGCTTGAAGACGATTGCCGTGTTGCCAGACCAGGAGGTTTCTGCTGTGGACGAAGCGGTTGATGCTGCCGCGGTGGCTTTCAAGCAGTTCAAAACCACTTCTCCACGCTACCGTGCGGGGTTGTTGCGCAAGTTGTACGACTTGATGATGGAAAACGCCGAGGATTTGGCACAATTGATCACCTGGGAGAACGGAAAGCACTTGAACGAAGCTAGGGGAGAGGTCAAGTACGCTGCGTCGTACTTTGAATGGTTTGCGGAAGAGGCTCCACGGATGTACGGCCACACTATTTCTCCTGCCAACCCCTCGAACCGCGTGATGACGCGTAAAGAGCCGATCGGGGTCTGTGGGATCATCACCCCGTGGAACTTCCCAGCGGCCATGGGCTGCAGAAAGATTGCCCCAGCACTTGCGGCTGGTTGCACCGTGGTGGTGAAGCCAGATTCCGGCACCGCTTTGTCAACCTTGGCCATTGCGTATCTCGCGGAGCAGGCTGGTTTCCCGGCAGGGACGGTGAATGTGGTTCTTTCCGACACCCAGACGCCGGAATTCGGCTTGCGGTTATGCGAGTCCAAGAAGGTGAAGAAGATCTCCTTTACTGGGTCCACTAATGTGGGGAAGCTCTTGATGAAGCAGTCGTCATCTACTTTGAAGAAGTTGTCGTTTGAGCTCGGAGGAAACGCGCCGGTTATTGTGTTTGACGACGCGAGCTTGGACCATGCGGTGGAACAGGCGGTCGCCTCTAAGTTCCGAGGCTTGGGCCAGACGTGTGTGTGTGCCAACAGAATCTACGTGCAATCCGGGATCTACGATAAGTTCGCCGAGAGATTCGTGAAAACGGTGGCTAACTTCACTGTTGGGCACGGCTTGGACCCTGCGGCTACCCATGGCTGTTTGATCAACGAACGCGCCATTAACAAGGTGGAGGAGCATGTGAAGGATGCAGTTAGTAAGGGTGCCGTGGCGGTTTTGCCTGGTGGCAGAAGACCAGAGTTGGGCTCGCCAAACTTCTACTCCCCGACAGTGTTGACTGGTGTGACCCAGGACATGCAGGTAGCTAACGAAGAGACCTTCGGGCCGCTCGGTGCGTTGATCAAATTTGAAACCGCTGAAGAAGTCATCGAATACGCGAACGGTGTGGACCACGGGTTGGCATCGTATGTATTTTCCGAAAACTACAACACAATCCTCATGGTTAGTGAGGCATTGGAGGCCGGGATGGTCTCGTGTAACACCGGTTTGTTCACCGACTGCGCTATTCCGTTTGGTGGGGTCAAGGAGTCGGGGTTCGGCAGAGAGGGCAGCTTGTACGGGTTGGACGACTACACCACGATCAAAACCATCACCATCGGTAACTTGAGACCATTTGTGTAGCTAGGTCTGATGGGGGTGTTAATGAAATAGTGTTATGGAAAAGATGTAGAATGGAATTTCTCAATACCCTAGATGGTTAAACTTTTTATATGTCTAATTGTTTACTGTGATATAGCACATTTCTGTGTTTCTGCAAGGAATCCCAGTTAAGGACTGTTTGTGCCATAAGGTCCAGGATGGACTATCGAGGGTGCATGTTGAGTTCAGCAGTATTTTTAGCACGTAGAATATGTTTAAGGATCTGCAATCCAGTCTAAGCCGCGTCGGTGCAATTGCCGTCAAATTTCTATGCTGACTAACCCCGTTGGTGCTTGTCAAAGAGCTCACTGATCGGATTACAGGTATGGTCCATCAGTCATCTGTATAAAATGGTGTACGAAGAGAGCGGCGACTGTCTGAATCGATTCAAAGGCATCATTAGGTTTTGCAACTTGAAGCTTTGAAGCTCAGGCCTCCGGATAACGTCGTCATTTGAGCTTCCAGACATGGGAACAAATCTCATCTCACTGATTTGTGGGACTTTCTCTAATATCTAACTTGATAGCTGGAGCTTGACGAAGTTGTCGTATTACGCCTAGAATACTGGAACTAGCCTGACAAAGGCGGGGAAATCATAAAAGGGTTGGGCCTAAGTGCCACACCATACACACATCTGATCAGGCACGTGACTCCTTATTCGCCCAATATCCGACTTCCAGGTTTTACCGGAATGTCTTAGCTCGGCTGACTAATCTTACACCCCGCTGAGCTATTTCGCTCGCCACACAGGTTTGCTTAACACGTACAGAAGTGGTGTATAATGATATTTTAGCACTGACTTAAAGAATTGTAACAAAAGCACTACTTCAGCGTCTCGGCTCGCCGCCTGTTTTACTTGGCATGTGCGGGAATTTTATATAAGGATATTTTACCATGAAACTCAAACCTAGTAAGTGACTACCGGAGTACCTCGGCTGCCTAATTTCACTTCCCCACCCTTGTTGCTTAACACATGCATTTCTCGGCGACGGATTTAAACCTTTTTACTTTTGCCTTTCTGGGGTAATTTGCTATCGCCCCATATATAGCCACCCCCTTCTTCTTTACCCATTGAACGTCCGCATTTCCTATCCTACAAATAATTTATTGTAACTATGTCTATTAAATCCCTTGACCACGACTTCAGCCCCTACACGCCAGTAGAAGCTGTGCCCCAAATCGTTCAGGAGACCCGCGACTTGTTCCGCGCCAACCAGAAAGACCTCCACACAGACTCTAAGCGCTTCTTACAGCAGAGATTGAACAAGTTGAGAGACTTGTACTACGCCATTAATGACCACGAGGATGAAATTATTGCTGCGTTGAAGTCTGACTTTAACCGCTCGCCGGCGGAGACTTTAATGATGGAGGTTGGGTTCCTCAAGGCGGAGATCCTCTACATCATCGACAACTTGCACAAGTGGGTCAGGCCAAAGTCGAATAAGGACATGCCACTTTTATACAAGTCTGCGAGCTGTTCTACCACGTACGCGCCATTAGGCTCGGTGTTGGTTATCGCGCCGTTCAACTTCCCGTTGTTGCTTAGTGTTTCGCCGTTAGTGGGTGCCATTGCTGCTGGTAACACCGTGGTGTTGAAGCCCTCCGAATTGACCCCCCATTTCGCTGACGTGTTGATCAATATCATCGACCGTGCGTTTGGCAGCGGCGCTCAGGCTCTCGTAAGAGTCGTCCACGGTGGCATTCCGGAAACCACCGCGGTCTTGGACCAAAAGTTTGACAAGATCTTGTATACCGGGAACCCGATCGTCGCCAAAATTGTCTCGCGTAAGGCTGCTGAACACTTGACCCCCGTCATTTTGGAGTTAGGGGGAAAGTCACCTGCAATCATCACCGAGAACAACACTGTGGCTGATTTAAAGGTGATTGCCAGAAGAATCTGCTGGGCCAAGTTCTCCAACTCGGGGCAGATCTGTGTGACCGTTGATTACGTCGCGATCCACAAGTCTCTTCACAAGGAGTTTGTCGACATCTTGACGCAGGTCTTGGCGGAAGAGTTCTTCCCGAACTTGACGGCCGAGGATGAAACCTTCACCCACATGATTCACGACAGGGGATTCGATAGACTTGTTAAGACTATTACCTCCTCCTCTGGAGACGTTGTGTTTGGTGGCAAGAGATTCGAGAAGGAGTCCAGATTCATCGAGCCAACCGTAATTGACAACGTCGACTTTAACGATTCTACCATGGTGGAAGAAAACTTCGGCCCAGTTTTACCAATCATTGAGTACGACGACTTACCAACAATCGTGGACAAAATTGTCGCCAGCCACGACGAACCGTTGGCATCTTACATCTTCTCGCAGAAGAATGCCGATGTTCAGTACATTATGGCAAACTTGCGTTCCGGTGGTACTGTGGTGAACGACACAGTTCTTCATGTCGGGCTCTACACCGCTCCGTTTGGTGGGGTAGGTGGCTCCGGACATGGCTCCTACCACGGCTACAGGTCGTTCGTGGCGTTCTCCCACGAAAGAACCACGATGCGCCACGGCTTGTGGGCAGATGCCCTCTGGGGAAGCAGATATCCAAAGAACAGTGGTAACGTCTGGCAGCGGAAGTTGTTTGATGCGACGTTGGTGTGGAAGCCGTGGTTCGGAAGAACCGGCAATGTTTCCGGGATGAGTTGGTTGTACTATATCTTTGGGGGGCTAATGGGGCTCTTCTCTACCATCTATTACGCCTACAAGGGGAAGACCACTTCAAAAAAACTGAGAATTTAAGCTGTCTATGTGAATGAAGGGAAGTTTTATCTCTTCATTTTCTTTGTTGCGGTCGCTTTTTGGCCCCCCTCTTTCTTTTTTTCTGTTTTTTTTT